>NW_026973170.1:0-70010 GCF_036711695.1 Zophobas morio | reverse complement strand
TTCAACGTTTTTTGATAGTTCTGAGCCACCAAACACACTTAAAGCATGCAGAATCGACTCAGAATAGGAAAAGGAGAAGTTTAGGTCAATTTTATGCATTCTGGCGTTCGTAGATACAAGAAAACTGTTAAAATTCTTCAGAAACGTCACTTTTGAAGTGTTTTCTTGTACTTTTAAGCCAATCAGATACTCTACGGGCTCGGAAAGTGCAACGAAACCATCAAATTTTAGCTAGAAACTGTATTTTTGTCGATTTTTATTGAATTTGAACTATATTTCAACGTTTTTTGATGGTTCTGAGCCACCAAACACACTTAAAGCATGCAGAATCGACTCAGAATAGGAAAAGGAGACGTTTAGGTCAATTTTATGCATTCTGGCGTTCGTAGATACAAGAAAACTGTTAAAATTCTTCAGAAACGTCACTTTTGAAGTGTTTTCTTGTACTTTTAAGCCAATCAGATACCCTACGGGCTCGGAAAGTGCAACGAAACCATCAAATTTTAGCTAGAAACTGTATTTTTGTCGATTTTTATTGAATTTGAACTATATTTCAACGTTTTTTGATGGTTCTGAGCCACCAAACACACTTAAAGCATGCAGAATCGACTCAGAATAGGAAAAGGAGACGTTTAGGTCAATTTTATGCATTCTGGCGTTCGTAGATACAAGAAAACTGTTAAAATTCTTCAGAAACGTCACTTTTGAAGTGTTTTCTTGTACTTTTAAGCCAATCAGATACCCTACGGGCTCGGAAAGTGCAACGAAACCATCAAATTTTAGCTAGAAACTGTATTTTTGTCGATTTTTATTGAATTTGAACTATATTTCAACGTTTTTTGATGGTTCTGAGCCACCAAACACACTTAAAGCATGCAGAATCGACTCAGAATAGGAAAAGGAGACGTTTAGGTCAATTTTATGCATTCTGGCGTTCGTAGATACAAGAAAACTGTTAAAATTCTTCAGAAACGTCACTTTTGAAGTGTTTTCTTGTACTTTTAAGCCAATCAGATACCCTACGGGCTCGGAAAGTGCAACGAAACCATCAAATTTTAGCTAGAAACTGTATTTTTGTCGATTTTTATTGAATTTGAACTATATTTCAACGTTTTTTGATGGTTCTGAGCCACCAAACACACTTAAAGCATGCAGAATCGACTCAGAATAGGAAAAGGGGACGTTTAGGTCAATTTTATGCATTCTGGCGTTCGTAGATACAAGAAAACCGTTAAAATTCTTCAGAAACGTCACTTTTGAAGTGTTTTCTTGTACTTTTAAGCCAATCAGATACCCTACGGGCTCGGAAAGTGCAACGAAACCATCAAATTTTAGCTAGAAACTGTATTTTTGTCGATTTTTATTGAATTTGAACTATATTTCAACGTTTTTTGATGGTTCTGAGCCACCAAACACACTTAAAGAATGCAGAATCGACTCAGAATAGGAAAAGGAGACGTTTAGGTCAATTTTATGCATTCTGGCGTTCGTAGATACAAGAAAACTGTTAAAATTCTTCAGAAACGTCACTTTTGAAGTGTTTTCTTGTACTTTTAAGCCAATCAGATACCCTACGGGCTCGGAAAGTGCAACGAAACCATCAAATTTTAGCTAGAAACTGTATTTTTGTCGATTTTTATTGAATTTGAACTATATTTCAACGTTTTTTGATGGTTCTGAGCCACCAAACACACTTAAAGCATGCAGAATCGACTCAGAATAGGAAAAGGAGACGTTTAGGTCAATTTTATGCATTCTGGCGTTCGTAGATACAAGAAAACCGTTAAAATTCTTCAGAAACGTCATTTTTGAAGTGTTTTCTTGTACTTTTAAGCCAATCAGATACCCTACGGGCTCGGAAAGTGCAACGAAACCATCAAATTTTAGCTAGAAACTGTATTTTTGTCGATTTTTATTGAATTTGAACTATATTTCAACGTTTTTTGATGGTTCTGAGCCACCAAACACACTTAAAGCATGCAGAATCGACTCAGAATAGGAAAAGGAGACGTTTAGGTCAATTTTATGCATTCTGGCGTTCGTAGATACAAGAAAACTGTTAAAATTCTTCAGAAACGTCACTTTTGAAGTGTTTTCTTGTACTTTTAAGCCAATCAGATACCCTACGGGCTCGGAAAGTGCAACGAAACCATCAAATTTTAGCTAGAAACTGTATTTTTGTCGATTTTTATTGAATGTGAATTATATTTCAACGTTTTTTGATGGTTCTGAGCCACCAAACACACTTAAAGCATGCAGAATCGACTCAGAATAGGAAAAGGAGACGTTTAGGTCAATTTTATGCATTCTGGCGTTCGTAGATACAAGAAAACTGTTAAAATTCTTCAGAAACGTCACTTTTGAAGTGTTTTCTTGTACTTTTAAGCCAATCAGATACCCTACGGGCTCGGAAAGTGCAACGAAACCATCAAATTTTAGCTAGAAACTGTATTTTTGTCGATTTTTATTGAATTTGAACTATATTTCAACGTTTTTTGATGGTTCTGAGCCACCAAACACACTTAAAGCATGCAGAATCGACTCAGAATAGGAAAAGGAGACGTTTAGGTCAATTTTATGCATTCTGGCGTTCGTAGATACAAGAAAACTGTTAAAATTCTTCAGAAACGTCACTTTTGAAGTGTTTTCTTGTACTTTTAAGCCAATCAGATACCCTACGGGCTCGGAAAGTGCAACGAAACCATCAAATTTTAGCTAGAAACTGTATTTTTGTCGATTTTTATTGAATTTGAACTATATTTCAACGTTTTTTGATGGTTCTGAGCCACCAAACACACTTAAAGCATGCAGAATCGACTCAGAATAGGAAAAGGAGACGTTTAGGTCAATTTTATGCATTCTGGCGTTCGTAGATACAAGAAAACTGTTAAAATTCTTCAGAAACGTCACTTTTGAAGTGTTTTCTTGTACTTTTAAGCCAATCAGATACCCTACGGGCTCGGAAAGTGCAAAGAAACCATCAAATTTTAGCTAGAAACTGTATTTTTGTCGATTTTTATTGAATTTGAACTATATTTCAACGTTTTTTGATGGTTCTGAGCCACCAAACACACTTAAAGCATGCAGAATCGACTCAGAATAGGAAAAGGAGACGTTTAGGTCAATTTTATGCATTCTGGCGTTCGTAGATACAAGAAAACTGTTAAAATTCTTCAGAAACGTCACTTTTGAAGTGTTTTCTTGTACTTTTAAGCCAATCAGATACCCTACGGGCTCGGAAAGTGCAACGAAACCATCAAATTTTAGCTAGAAACTGTATTTTTGTCGATTTTTATTGAATTTGAACTATATTTCAACGTTTTTTGATGGTTCTGAGCCACCAAACACACTTAAAGCATGCAGAATCGACTCAGAATAGGAAAAGGAGACGTTTAGGTCAATTTTATGCATTCTGGCGTTCGTAGACACAAGAAAACTGTTAAAATTCTTCAGAAACGTCACTTTTGAAGTGTTTTCTTGTACTTTTAAGCCAATCAGATACCCTACGGGCTCGGAAAGTGCAACGAAACCATCAAATTTTAGCTAGAAACTGTATTTTTGTCGATTTTATTGAATTTGAACTATATTTCAACGTTTTTTGATGGTTCTGAGCCACCAAACACACTTAAAGCATGCAGAATCGACTCAGAATAGGAAAAGGAGACGTTTAGGTCAATTTTATGCATTCTGGCGTTCGTAGATACAAGAAAACTGTTAAAATTCTTCAGAAACGTCACTTTTGAAGTGTTTTCTTGTACTTTTAAGCCAATCAGATACCCTACGGGCTCGGAAAGTGCAACGAAACCATCAAATTTTAGCTAGAAACTGTATTTTTGTCGATTTTTATTGAATTTGAACTATATTTCAATGTTTTTTGATGGTTCTGAGCCACCAAACACACTTAAAGCATGCAGAATCGACTCAGAATAGGAAAAGGAGACGTTTAGGTCAATTTTATGCATTCTGGCGTTCGTAGATACAAGAAAACTGTTAAAATTCTTCAGAAACGTCACTTTTGAAATGTTTTCTTGTACTTTTAAGCCAATCAGATACCCAACGGGCTCGGAAAGTGCAACGAAACCATCAAATTTTAGCTAGAAACTGTATTTTTGTCGATTTTTATTGAATTTGAACTATATTTCAACGTTTTTTGATGGTTCTGAGCCACCAAACACACTTAAAGCATGCAGAATCGACTCAGAATAGGAAAAGGAGACGTTTAGGTCAATTTTATGCATTCTGGCGTTCGTAGATACAAGTAAACTGTTAAAATTCTTCAGAAACGTCACTTTTGAAGTGTTTTCTTGTACTTTGAAGCCAATCAGATACCCTACGGGCTCGGAAAGTGCAACGAAACCATCAAATTTTAGCTAGAAACTGTATTTTTGTCGATTTTTATTGAATTTGAACTATATTTCAACGTTTTTTGATGGTTCTGAGCCACCAAACACACTTAAAGCATGCAGAATCGACTCAGAATAGGAAAAGGAGACGTTTAGGTCAATTTTATGCATTCTGGCGTTCGTAGATACAAGAAAACTGTTAAAATTCTTCAGAAACGTCACTTTTGAAGAGTTTTCTTGTACTTTTAAGCCAATCAGATACCCTACGGGCTCGGAAAGTGCAACGAAACCATCAAATTTTAGCTAGAAACTGTATTTTTGTCGATTTTTATTGAATTTGAACTATATTTCAACGTTTTTTGATGGTTCTGAGCCACCAAACACACTTAAAGCATGCAGAATCGACTCAGAATAGGAAAAGGAGACGTTTAGGTCAATTTTATGCATTCTGGCGTTCGTAGATACAAGAAAACTGTTAAAATTCTTCAGAAACGTCACTTTTGAAGTGTTTTCTTGTACTTTTAAGCCAATCAGATTACCCTACGGGCTCGGAAAGTGCAACGAAACCATCAAATTTTAGCTAGAAACTGTATTTTTGTCGATTTTTATTGAATTTGAACTATATTTCAACGTTTTTTGATGGTTCTGAGCCACCAAACACACTTAAAGCATGCAGAATCGACTCAGAATAGGAAAAGGAGACGTTTAGGTCAATTTTATGCATTCTGGCGTTCGTAGATACAAGAAAACTGTTAAAATTCTTCAGAAACGTCACTTTTGAAGTGTTTTCTTGTACTTTTAAGCCAATCAGATACCCTACGGGCTCGGAAAGTGCAACGAAACCATCAAATTTTAGCTAGAAACTGTATTTTTGTCGATTTTTATTGAATTTGAACTATATTTCAACGTTTTTTGATGGTTCTGAGCCACCAAACACACTTAAAGCATGCAGAATCGACTCAGAATAGGAAAAGGAGACGTTTAGGTCAATTTTATGCATTCTGGCGTTCGTAGATACAAGAAAACTGTTAAAATTCTTCAGAAACGTCACTTTTGAAGTGTTTTCTTGTACTTTTAAGCCAATCAGATACCCTACGGGCTCGGAAAGTGCAACGAAACCATCAAATTTTAGCTAGAAACTGTATTATTGTCGATTTTTATTGAATTTGAACTATATTTCAACGTTTTTTGATGGTTCTGAGCCACCAAACACACTTAAAGCATGCAGAATCGACTCAGAATAGGAAAAGGAGACGTTTAGGTCAATTTTATGCATTCTGGCGTTCGTAGATACAAGAAAACTGTTAAAATTCTTCAGAAACGTCACTTTTGAAGTGTTTTCTTGTACTTTTAAGCCAATCAGATACCCTACGGGCTCGGAAAGTGCAACGAAACCATCAAATTTTAGCTAGAAACTGTATTTTTGTCGATTTTTATTGAATTTGAACTATATTTCAACGTTTTTTGATGGTTCTGAGCCACCAAACACACTTAAAGCATGCAGAATCGACTCAGAATAGGAAAAGGAGACGTTTAGGTCAATTTTATGCATTCTGGCGTTCGTAGATACAAGAAAACTGTTAAAATTCTTCAGAAACGTCACTTTTGAAGTGTTTTCTTGTACTTTTAAGCCAATCAGATACCCTACGAGCTCGGAAAGTGCAACGAAACCATCAAATTTTAGCTAGAAACTGTATTTTTGTCGATTTTTATTGAATTTGAACTATATTTCAACGTTTTTTGATGGTTCTGAGCCACCAAACACACTTAAAGCATGCAGAATCGACTCAGAATAGGAAAAGGAGACGTTTAGGTCAATTTTATGCATTCTGGCGTTCGTAGATACAAGAAAACTGTTAAAATTCTTCAGAAACGTCACTTTTGAAGTGTTTTCTTGTACTTTTAAGCCAATCAGATACCCTACGGGCTCGGAAAGTGCAACGAAACCATCAAATTTTAGCTAGAAACTGTATTTTTGTCGATTTTTATTGAATTTGAACTATATTTCAACGTTTTTTGATGGTTCTGAGCCACCAAACACACTTAAAGCATGCAGAATCGACTCAGAATAGGAAAAGGAGACGTTTAGGTCAATTTTATGCATTCTGGCGTTCGTAGACACAAGAAAACTGTTAAAATTCTTCAGAAACGTCACTTTTGAAGTGTTTTCTTGTACTTTTAAGCCAATCAGATACCCTACGGGCTCGGAAAGTGCAACGAAACCATCAAATTTTAGCTAGAAACTGTATTTTTGTCGATTTTTATTGAATTTGAACTATATTTCAACGTTTTTTGATGGTTCTGAGCCACCAAACACACTTAAAGCATGCAGAATCGACTCAGAATAGGAAAAGGAGACGTTTAGGTCAATTTTATGCATTCTGGCGTTCGTAGATACAAGAAAACTGTTAAAATTCTTCAGAAACGTCACTTTTGAAGTGTTTTCTTGTACTTTTAAGCCAATCAGATACCCTACGGGCTCGGAAAGTGCAACGAAACCATCAAATTTTAGCTAGAAACTGTATTTTTGTCGATTTTTATTGAATTTGAACTATATTTCAAAGTTTTTTGATGGTTCTGAGCCACCAAACACACTTAAAGCATGCAGAATCGACTCAGAATAGGAAAAGGAGACGTTTAGGTCAATTTTATGCATTCTGGCGTTCGTAGATACAAGAAAACTGTTAAAATTCTTCAGAAACGTCACTTTTGAAATGTTTTCTTGTACTTTTAAGCCAATCAGATACCCAACGGGCTCGGAAAGTGCAACGAAACCATCAAATTTTAGCTAGAAACTGTATTTTTGTCGATTTTTATTGAATTTGAACTATATTTCAACGTTTTTTGATGGTTCTGAGCCACCAAACACACTTAAAGCATGCAGAATCGACTCAGAATAGGAAAAGGAGACGTTTAGGTCAATTTTATGCATTCTGGCGTTCGTAGATACAAGAAAACTGTTAAAATTCTTCAGAAACGTCACTTTTGAAGTGTTTTCTTGTACTTTTAAGCCAATCAGATACCCTACGGGCTCGGAAAGTGCAACGAAACCATCAAATTTTAGCTAGAAACTGTATTTTTGTCGATTTTTATTGAATTTGAACTATATTTCAACGTTTTTTGATGGTTCTGAGCCACCAAACACACTTAAAGCATGCAGAATCGACTCAGAATAGGAAAAGGAGACGTTTAGGTCAATTTTATGCATTCTGGCGTTCGTAGATACAAGAAAACTGTTAAAATTCTTCAGAAACGTCACTTTTGAAGTGTTTTCTTGTACTTTTAAGCCAATCAGATACACTACGGGCTCGGAAAGTGCAACGAAACCATCAAATTTTAGCTAGAAACTGTATTTTTGTCGATTTTTATTGAATTTGAACTATATTTCAACGTTTTTTGATGGTTCTGAGCCACCAAACACACTTAAAGCATGCAGAATCGACTCAGAATAGGAAAAGGAGACGTTTAGGTCAATTTTATGCATTCTGGCGTTCGTAGATACAAGAAAACTGTTAAAATTCTTCAGAAACGTCACTTTTGAAGTGTTTTCTTGTACTTTTAAGCCAATCAGATACCCTACGGGCTCGGAAAGTGCAACGAAACCATCAAATTTTAGCTAGAAACTGTATTTTTGTCGATTTTTATTGAATTTGAACTATATTTCAAAGTTTTTTGATGGTTCTGAGCCACCAAACACACTTAAAGCATGCAGAATCGACTCAGAATAGGAAAAGGAGACGTTTAGGTCAATTTTATGCATTCTGGCGTTCGTAGATACAAGAAAACTGTTAAAATTCTTCAGAAACGTCACTTTTGAAATGTTTTCTTGTACTTTTAAGCCAATCAGATACCCAACGGGCTCGGAAAGTGCAACGAAACCATCAAATTTTAGCTAGAAACTGTATTTTTGTCGATTTTTATTGAATTTGAACTATATTTCAACGTTTTTTGATGGTTCTGAGCCACCAAACACACTTAAAGCATGCAGAATCGACTCAGAATAGGAAAAGGAGACGTTTAGGTCAATTTTATGCATTCTGGCGTTCGTAGATACAAGAAAACTGTTAAAATTCTTCAGAAACGTCACTTTTGAAGTGTTTTCTTGTACTTTTAAGCCAATCAGATACCCTACGGGCTCGGAAAGTGCAACGAAACCATCAAATTTTAGCTAGAAACTGTATTTTTGTCGATTTTTATTGAATTTGAACTATATTTCAACGTTTTTTGATGGTTCTGAGCCACCAAACACACTTAAAGCATGCAGAATCGACTCAGAATAGGAAAAGGAGACGTTTAGGTCAATTTTATGCATTCTGGCGTTCGTAGATACAAGAAAACTGTTAAAATTCTTCAGAAACGTCACTTTTGAAGTGTTTTCTTGTACTTTTAAGCCAATCAGATACACTACGGGCTCGGAAAGTGCAACGAAACCATCAAATTTTAGCTAGAAACTGTATTTTTGTCGATTTTTATTGAATTTGAACTATATTTCAACGTTTTTTGATGGTTCTGAGCCACCAAACACACTTAAAGCATGCAGAATCGACTCAGAATAGGAAAAGGAGACGTTTAGGTCAATTTTATGCATTCTGGCGTTCGTAGATACAAGAAAACTGTTAAAATTCTTCAGAAACGTCACTTTTGAAGTGTTTTCTTGTACTTTTAAGCCAATCAGATACCCAACGGGCTCGGAAAGTGCAACGAAACCATCAAATTTTAGCTAGAAACTGTATTTTTGTCGATTTTTATTGAATTTGAACTATATTTCAACGTTTTTTGATGGTTCTGAGCCACCAAACACACTTAAAGCATGCAGAACCGACTCAGAATAGGAAAAGGAGACGTTTAGGTCAATTTTATGCATTCTGGCGTTCGTAGATACAAGAAAACTGTTAAAATTCTTCAGAAACGTCACTTTTGAAGTGTTTTCTTGTACTTATAAGCCAATCAGATACCCTACGGGCTCGGAAAGTGCAACGAAACCATCAAATTTTAGCTAGAAACTGTATTTTTGTCGATTTTTATTGAATTTGAACTATATTTCAAAGTTTTTTGATGGTTCTGAGCCACCAAACACACTTAAAGCATGCAGAATCGACTCAGAATAGGAAAAGGAGACGTTTAGGTCAATTTTATGCATTCTGGCGTTCGTATATACAAGAAAACTGTTAAAATTCTTCAGAAACGTCACTTTTGAAGTGTTTTCTTGTACTTTTAAGCCAATCAGATACCCAACGGGCTCGGAAAGTGCAACGAAACCATCAAATTTTAGCTAGAAACTGTATTTTTGTCGATTTTTATTGAATTTGAACTATATTTCAACGTTTTTTGATGGTTCTGAGCCACCAAACACACTTAAAGCATGCAGAATCGACTCAGAATAGGAAAAGGAGACGTTTAGGTCAATTTTATGCATTCTGGCGTTCGTAGATACAAGAAAACTGTTAAAATTCTTCAGAAACGTCACTTTTGAAGTGTTTTCTTGTACTTTTAAGCCAATCAAATACCCTACGGGCTCGGAAAGTGCAACGAAACCATCAAATTTTAGCTAGAAACTGTATTTTTGTCGATTTTTATTGAATTTGAACTATATTTCAACGTTTTTTGATGGTTCTGAGCCACCAAACACACTTAAAGCATGCAGAATCGACTCAGAATAGGAAAAGGAGACGTTTAGGTCAATTTTATGCATTCTGGCGTTCGTAGATACAAGAAAACTGTTAAAATTCTTCAGAAACGTCACTTTTGAAGTGTTTTCTTGTACTTTTAAGCCAATCAGATACCCTACGGGCTCGGAAAGTGCAACGAAACCATCAAATTTTAGCTAGAAACTGTATTTTTGTCGATTTTTATTGAATTTGAACTATATTTCAAAGTTTTTTGATGGTTCTGAGCCACCAAACACACTTAAAGCATGCAGAATCGACTCAGAATAGGAAAAGGAGACGTTTAGGTCAATTTTATGCATTCTGGCGTTCGTAGATACAAGAAAACTGTTAAAATTCTTCAGAAACGTCACTTTTGAAGTGTTTTCTTGTACTTTTAAGCCAATCAAATACCCTACGGGCTCGGAAAGTGCAACGAAACCATCAAATTTTAGCTAGAAACTGTATTTTTGTCGATTTTTATTGAATTTGAACTATATTTCAACGTTTTTTGATGGTTCTGAGCCACCAAACACACTTAAAGCATGCAGAATCGACTCAGAATAGGAAAAGGAGACGTTTAGGTCAATTTTATGCATTCTGGCGTTCGTAGATACAAGAAAACTGTTAAAATTCTTCAGAAACGTCACTTTTGAAGTGTTTTCTTGTACTTTTAAGCCAATCAGATACCCTACGGGCTCGGAAAGTGCAACGAAACCATCAAATTTTAGCTAGAAACTGTATTTTTGTCGATTTTTATTGAATTTGAACTATATTTCAAAGTTTTTTGATGGTTCTGAGCCACCAAACACACTTAAAGCATGCAGAATCGACTCAGAATAGGAAAAGGAGACGTTTAGGTCAATTTTATGCATTCTGGCGTTCGTAGATACAAGAAAACTGTTAAAATTCTTCAGAAACGTCACTTTTGAAGTGTTTTCTTGTACTTTTAAGCCAATCAGATACCCAACGGGCTCGGAAAGTGCAACGAAACCATCAAATTTTAGCTAGAAACTGTATTTTTGTCGATTTTTATTGAATTTGAACTATATTTCAACGTTTTTTGATGGTTCTGAGCCACCAAACACACTTAAAGCATGCAGAATCGACTCAGAATAGGAAAATGAGACGTTTAGGTCAATTTTATGCATTCTGGCGTTCGTAGATACAAGAAAACTGTTAAAATTCTTCAGAAACGTCACTTTTGAAGTGTTTTCTTGTACTTTTAAGCCAATCAAATACCCTACGGGCTCGGAAAGTGCAACGAAACCATCAAATTTTAGCTAGAAACTGTATTTTTGTCGATTTTTATTGAATTTGAACTATATTTCAACGTTTTTTGATGGTTCTGAGCCACCAAACACACTTAAAGCATGCAGAATCGACTCAGAATAGGAAAAGGAGACGTTTAGGTCAATTTTATGCATTCTGGCGTTCGTAGATACAAGAAAACTGTTAAAATTCTTCAGAAACGTCACTTTTGAAGTGTTTTCTTGTACTTTTAAGCCAATCAGATACCCTACGGGCTCGGAAAGTGCAACGAAACCATCAAATTTTAGCTAGAAACTGTATTTTTGTCGATTTTAATTGAATTTGAACTATATTTCAACGTTTTTTGATGGTTCTGAGCCACCAAACACACTTAAAGCATGCAGAATCGACTCAGAATAGGAAAAGGAGACGTTTAGGTCAATTTTTTTGCATTCTGGCGTTCGTAGATACAAGAAAACTGTTAAAATTCTTCAGAAACGTCTCTTTTGAAGTGTTTTCTTGTACTTTTAAGCCAATCAGATACCCTACGCGCTCGGAAAGTGCAACGAAACCATCAAATTTTAGCTAGAAACTGTATTTTTGTCGATTTTTATTAAATTTGAACTATATTTCAACGTTTTTTGATGGTTCTGAGCCACCAAACACACTTAAAGCATGCAGAATCGACTCAGAATAGGAAAAGGAGACGTTTAGGTCAATTTTATGCATTCTGGCGTTCGTAGATACAAGAAAACTGTTAAAATTCTTGAGAAACGTCACTTTTGAAGTGTTTTCTTGTACTTTTAGGCCAATCAGATACCCTACGGGCTCGGAAAGTGCAACGAAACCATCAAATTTTAGCTAGAAACTGTATTTTTGTCGATTTTTATTGAATTTGAACTATATTTCAACGTTTTTTGATGGTTCTGAGCCACCAAACACACTTAAAGCATGCAGAATCGACTCAGAATAGGAAAAGGAGACGTTTAGGTCAATTTTATGCATTCTGGCGTTCGTAGATACAAGAAAACTGTTAAAATTCTTCAGAAACGTCACTTTTGAAGTGTTTTCTTGTACTTTTAAGCCAATCAGATAACCTACGGGCTCGGAAAGTGCAACGAAACCATCAAATTTTAGCTAGAAACTGTATTTTTGTCGATTTTTATTGAATTTGAACTATATTTCAACGTTTTTTGATGGTTCTGAGCCACCAAACACACTTAACACTAGAACCGCCGCACCGGTCAATTTGACCGTTTTCCGATTTTAAAGTTTTTTTTTTAACGGAAATAATTTTTCTATGATCTTACAATCTTCTAAGTTTTCCTAAATTATCTTTGGCAACGCTGTCACAAAATTTTGAACATTTTGAAATATTCTGAGCGCTCTTTTGGAAATTTTTTCCTGAAACCGCCGGCCCGGTCAGATTGACCGGAACGTTAATATTATATTTTGATTAAATGTATATCATTTAGTTTATTTTCTGGGAGCAGTTGAATGAATTAAACAGTTTGACTTGCACCAAATGTAACTAAATTTATATTTTCAACATTTCTAAAATAAGAAAAAGGCATATATCTGCATCAAACAATCAGAGCTTTTCCTCTTTGTTACTTTTTGTTCGTACTTATTTCAAGGTGTTCATTCTTACACTCGGCTAAGAACCTGTTTCTACTTGTACCACACATGCGCAGAACTGATTTTGCGCATGCGTACAAAATTTTTGCAAATTACAGCCTGTAAATTTGTGAACATAAAAATTGCTCTGTTGTACTTGGAAAGGGCATGCTTTCTGTTTAGTTTTAGTACTCTATACTTACCTATACACAAATTGAATTGTATGTGGTCCAGGAAAGGCCTCATAGCTGCAAAGGCATTAGCATATTTAGACTAACAGGAATATCTTCCACCAAAAAATTCGGAGTATGATTCTAAATTATCTAATATTGATAGGGAAAATGAAATACTTTCTCACCTTGTTCGGAGTAAAGAACAATGTGGTGGAGAATCTGACCGTGACACAGTTTGTGATACACGATGGTGGTGAATATTACTTGGTCGAGTGCAACAGAACACTCGCAGAATAGCCCATAACAAAAAAGATCTACAATATTCCAATAATTGTGAGGGGGGATCAAAGATATGTCATCAATCTCGTAAGAGACGTACATATCTAGAAAATAAATGAGAAAATAAAACTTATGCGTGAGAACTAAAAAAAAGAACCTATGTGGTTTATATGAAATTAAAACAACCTACTACACAAATTGTAACAACATTTAAGATAATTACGTTAAGGTAATAATTATTTATGTATTTTGCGTTTCCTTTTATGTAAATAGATATGCTAATTCATAAAAACAATCGAAAAAACCGAGTTTTAATCACCGGTCAATTTGACCGGGGCGGCGGTTCCAGGTATGTGGAATTTTCGGCGGTTCTAGTGTTAAAGCATGCAGAATCGACTCAGAATAGGAAAAGGAGACGTTTAGGTCAATTTTATGCATTCTGGCGTTCGTAGATACAAGAAAACTGTTAAAATTCTTCAGAAACGTCACTTTTGAAGTGTTTTCTTGTACTTTTAAGCCAATCAGATACCCTACGGGCTCGGAAAGTGCAACGAAACCATCAAATTTTAGCTAGAAACTGTATTTTTGTCGATTTTTATTGAATTTGAACTATATTTCAACGTTTTTTGATGGTTCTGAGCCACCAAACACACTTAAAGCATGCAGAATCGACTCAGAATAGGAAAAGGAGACGTTTAGGTCAATTTTATGCATTCTGGCGTTCGTAGATACAAGAAAACTGTTAAAATTCTTCAGAAACGTCACTTTTGAAGTGTTTTCTTGTACTTTTAAGCCAATCAGATACCCTACGGGCTCGGAAAGTGCAACGAAACCATCAAATTTTAGCTAGAAACTGTATTTTTGTCGATTTTTATTGAATTTGAACTATATTTCAACGTTTTTTGATGGTTCTGAGCCACCAAACACACTTAAAGCATGCAGAATCGACTCAGAATAGGAAAAGGAGACGTTTAGGTCAATTTTATGCATTCTGGCGTTCGTAGATACAAGAAAACTGTTAAAATTCTTCAGAAACGTCACTTTTGAAGTGTTTTCTTGTACTTTTAGGCCAATCAGATACCCTACGGGCTCGGAAAGTGCAACGAAACCATCAAATTTTAGCTAGAAACTGTATTTTTGTCGATTTTTATTGAATTTGAACTATATTTCAACGTTTTTTGATGGTTCTGAGCCACCAAACACACTTAAAGCATGCAGAATCGACTCAGAATAGGAAAAGGAGACGTTTAGGTCAATTTTATGCATTCTGGCGTTCGTAGATACAAGAAAACTGTTAAAATTCTTCAGAAACGTCACTTTTGAAGTGTTTTCTTGTACTTTTAGGCCAATCAGATACCCTACGGGCTCGGAAAGTGCAACGAAACCATCAAATTTTAGCTAGAAACTGTATTTTTGTCGATTTTTATTGAATTTGAACTATATTTCAACGTTTTTTGATGGTTCTGAGCCACCAAACACACTTAAAGCATGCAGAATCGACTCAGAATAGGAAAAGGAGACGTTTAGGTCAATTTTATGCATTCTGGCGTTCGTAGATACAAGAAAACTGTTAAAATTCTTCAGAAACATCACTTTTGAAGTGTTTTCTTGTACTTTTAAGCCAATCAGATACCCTACGGGCTCGGAAAGTGCAACGAAACCATCAAATTTTAGCTAGAAACTGTATTTTTGTCGATTTTTATTGAATTTGAACTATATTTCAACGTTTTTTGATGGTTCTGAGCCACCAAACACACTTAAAGCATGCAGAATCGACTCAGAATAGGAAAAGGAGACGTTTAGGTCAATTTTATGCATTCTGGCGTTCGTAGATACAAGAAAACTGCTAAAATTCTTCAGAAACGTCACTTTTGAAGTGTTTTCTTGTACTTTTAAGCCAATCAGATACCCTACGGGCTCGGAAAGTGCAACGAAACCATCAAATTTTAGCTAGAAACTGTATTTTTGTCGATTTTTATTGAATTTGAACTATATTTCAACGTTTTTTGATTGTTCTGAGCCACCAAACACACTTAAAGCATGCAGAATCGACTCAGAATACGAAAAGGAGACGTTTAGGTCAATTTTATGCATTCTGGCGTTCGTAGATACAAGAAAACTGTTAAAATTCTTCAGAAACGTCACTTTTGAAGTGTTTTCTTGTACTTTTAAGCCAATCAGATACCCTACGGGCTCGGAAAGTGCAACGAAACCATCAAATTTTAGCTAGAAACTGTATTTTTGTCGATTTTTATTGAATTTGAACTATATTTCAACGTTTTTTGATGGTTCTGAGCCACCAAACACACTTAAAGCATGCAGAATCGACTCAGAATAGGAAAAGGAGACGTTTAGGTCAATTTTATGCATTCTGGCGTTCGTAGATACAAGAAAACTGTTAAAATTCTTCAGAAACGTCACTTTTGAAGTGTTTTCTTGTACTTTTAAGCCAATCAGATACCCTACGGGCTCGGAAAGTGCAACGAAACCATCAAATTTTAGCTAGAAACTGTATTTTTGTCGATTTTTGTTGAATTTGAACTATATTTCAACGTTTTTTGATTGTTCTGAGCCACCAAACACACTTAAAGCATGCAGAATCGACTCAGAATACGAAAAGGAGACGTTTAGGTCAATTTTATGCATTCTGGCGTTCGTAGATACAAGAAAACTGTTAAAATTCTTCAGAAACGTCACTTTTGAAGTGTTTTCTTGTACTTTTAAGCCAATCAGATACCCTACGGGCTCGGAAAGTGCAACGAAACCATCAAATTTTAGCTAGAAACTGTATTTTTGTCGATTTTTATTGAATTTGAACTATATTTCAACGTTTTTTGATGGTTCTGAGCCACCAAACACACTTAAAGCATGCAGAATCGACTCAGAATAGGAAAAGGAGACGTTTAGGTCAATTTTATGCATTAAGGCGTTCGTAGATACAAGAAAACTGTTAAAATTCTTCAGAAACGTCACTTTTGAAGTGTTTTCTTGTACTTTTAAGCCAATCAGATACCCTACGGGCTCGGAAAGTGCAAAGAAACCATCAAATTTTAGCTAGAAACTGTATTTTTGTCGATTTTTATTGAATTTGAACTATATTTCAACGTTTTTTGATGGTTCTGAGCCACCAAACACACTTAAAGCATGCAGAATCGACTCAGAATAGGAAAAGGAGACGTTTAGGTCAATTTTATGCATTCTGGCGTTCGTAGATACAAGAAAACTGTTAAAATTCTTCAGAAACGTCACTTTTGAAGTGTTTTCTTGTACTTTTAAGCCAATCAGATACCCAACGGGCTCGGAAAGTGCAAAGAAACCATCAAATTTTAGCTAGAAACTGTATTTTTGTCGATTTTTATTGAATTTGAACTATATTTCAACGTTTTTTGATGGTTCTGAGCCACCAAACACACTTAAAGCATGCAGAATCGACTCAGAATAGGAAAAGGAGACGTTTAGGTCAATTTTATGCATTCTGGCGTTCGTAGATACAAGAAAACTGTTAAAATTCTTCAGAAACGTCACTTTTGAAGTGTTTTCTTGTACTTTTAAGCCAATCAGATACCCTACGGGCTCGGAAAGTGCAACGAAACCATCAAATTTTAGCTAGAAACTGTATTTTTGTCGGTTTTTATTGAATTTGAACTATATTTCAACGTTTTTTGATAGTTCTGAGCCACCAAACACACTTAAAGCATGCAGAATCGACTCAGAATAGGAAAAGGAGACGTTTAGGTCAATTTTATGCATTCTGGCTTTCGTAGATACAAGAAAACTGTTAAAATTCTTCAGAAACGTCACTTTTGAAGTGTTTTCTTGTACTTTTAAGCCAATCAGATACCCTACGGGCTCGGAAAGTGCAACGAAACCATCAAATTTTAGCTAGAAACTGTATTTTTGTCGATTTTTATTGAATTTGAACTATATTTCAACGTTTTTTGATGGTTCTGAGCCACCAAACACACTTAAAGCATGCAGAATCGAGTCAGAATAGGAAAAGGAGACGTTTAGGTCAATTTTATGCATTCTGGCGTTCGTAGATACAAGAAAACTGTTAAAATTCTTCCGAAACGTCACTTTTGAAGTGTTTTCTTGTACTTTTAAGCCAATCAGATACCCTACGGGCTCGGAAAGTGCAACGAAACCATCAAATTTTAGCTAGAAACTGTATTTTTGTCGATTTTTATTGAATTTGAACTATATTTCAACGTTTTTTGATGGTTCTGAGCCACCAAACACACTTAAAGCATGCAGAATCGACTCAGAATAGGAAAAGGAGACGTTTAGGTCAATTTTATGCATTCTGGCGTTCGTAGATACAAGAAAACTGTTAAAATTCTTCAGAAACGTCACTTTTGAAGTGTTTTCTTGTACTTTTAAGCCAATCAGATACCCTACGGGCTCGGAAAGTGCAACGAAACCATCAAATTTTAGCTAGAAACTGTATTTTTGTCGATTTTTATTGAATTTGAACTATATTTCAACGTTTTTTGATGGTTCTGAGCCACCAAACACACTCAAAGCATGCAGAATCGACTCAGAATAGGAAAAGGAGACGTTTAGGTCAATTTTATGCATTCTGGCGTTCGTAGATACAAGAAAACTGTTAAAATTCTTCAGAAACGTCACTTTTGAAGTGTTTTCTTGTACTTTTAAGCCAATCAGATACCCAACGGGCTCGGAAAGTGCAACGAAACCATCAAATTTTAGCTAGAAACTGTATTTTTGTCGATTTTTATTGAATTTGAACTATATTTCAACGTTTTTTTGATGGTTCTGAGCCACCAAACACACTTAAAGCATGCAGAATCGACTCAGAATAGGAAAAGGAGACGTTTAGGTCAATTTTATGCATTCTGGCGTTCGTAGATACAAGAAAACTGTTAAAATTCTTCAGAAACGTCACTTTTGAAGTGTTTTCTTGTACTTTTAAGCCAATCAGATATCCTACGGGCTCGGAAAGTGCAACGAAACCATCAAATTTTAGCTAGAAACTGTATTTTTGTCGATTTTTATTGAATTTGAACTATATTTCAACGTTTTTTGATGGTTCTGAGCCACCAAACACACTTAAAGCATGCAGAATCGACTCAGAATAGGAAAAGGAGACGTTTAGGTCAATTTTATGCATTCTGGCGTTCGTAGATACAAGAAAACTGTTAAAATTCTTCAGAAACGTCACTTTTGAAGTGTTTTCTTGTACTTTTAAGCCAATCAGATACCCTACGGGCTCGGAAAGTGCAACGAAACCATCAAATTTTAGCTAGAAACTGTATTTTTGTCGATTTTTATTGAATTTGAACTATATTTCAACGTTTTTTGATGGTTCTGAGCCACCAAACACACTTAAAGCATGCAGAATCGACTCAGAATAGGAAAAGGAGACGTTTAGGTCAATTTTATGCATTCTGGCGTTCGTAGATACAAGAAAACTGTTAAAATTCTTCAGAAACGTCACTTTTGAAGTGTTTTCTTGTACTTTTAAGCCAATCAGATACCCTACGGGCTCTTAAAGTGCAACGAAACCATCAAATTTTAGCTAGAAACTGTATTTTTGTCGATTTTTATTGAATTTGAACTATATTTCAACGTTTTTTGATGGTTCTGAGCCACCAAACACACTTAAAGCATGCAGAATCGACTCAGAATAGGAAAAGGAGACGTTTAGGTCAATTTTATGCATTCTGGCGTTCGTAGATACAAGAAAACTGTTAAAATTCTTCAGAAACGTGACTTTTGAAGTGTTTTCTTGTACTTTTAAGCCAATCAGATACCCTACGGGCTCGGAAAGTGCAACGAAACCATCAAATTTTAGCTAGAAACTCTATTTTTGTCGATTTTTATTGAATTTGAACTATATTTCAACGTTTTTTGATGGTTCTGAGCCACCAAACACACTTAAAGCATGCAGAATCGACTCAGAATAGGAAAAGGAGACGTTTAGGTCAATTTTATGCATTCTGGCGTTCGTAGATACAAGAAAACTGTTAAAATTCTTCAGAAACGTCACTTTTGAACTGTTTTCTTGTACTTTTAAGCCAATCAGATACCCTACGGGCTCGGAAAGTGCAACGAAACCATCAAATTTTAGCTAGAAACTGTATTTTTGTCGATTTTTATTGAATTTGAACTATATTTCAACGTTTTTTGATGGTTCTGAGCCACCAAACACACTTAAAGCATGCAGAATCGACTCAGAATAGGAAAAGGAGACGTTTAGGTCAATTTTATGCATTCTGGCGTTCGTAGATACAAGAAAACTGTTAAAATTCTTCAGAAACGTCACTTTTGAAGTGTTTTCTTGTACTTTTAAGCCAATCAGATACCCTACGGGCTCGGAAAGTGCAACGAAACCATCAAATTTTAGCTAGAAACTGTATTTTTGTCGATTTTTATTGAATTTGAACTATATTTCAACGTTTTTTGATGGTTCTGAGCCACCAAACACACTTAAAGCATGCAGAATCGACTCAGAATAGGAAAAGGAGACGTTTAGGTCAATTTTATGCATTCTGGCGTTCGTAGATACAAGAAAACTGTTAAAATTCTTCAGAAACGTCACTTTTGAAGTGTTTTCTTGTACTTTTAAGCCAATCAGATACCCTACGGGCTCGGAAAGTGCAACGAAACCATCAAATTTTAGCTAGAAACTGTATTTTTGTCGATTTTTATTGAATTTGAACTATATTTCAACGTTTTTTGATGGTTCTGAGCCACCAAACACACTTAAAGCATGCAGAATCGACTCAGAATAGGAAAAGGAGACGTTTAGGTCAATTTTATGCATTCTGGCGTTCGTAGATACAAGAAAACTGTTAAAATTCTTCAGAAACGTCACTTTTGAAGTGTTTTCTTGTACTTTTAAGCCAATCAGATACCCTACGGGCTCGGAAAGTGCAACGAAACCATCAAATTTTAGCTAGAAACTGTATTTTTGTCGATTTTTATTGAATTTGAACTATATTTCAACGTTTTTTGAAGGTTCTGAGCCACCAAACACACTTAAAGCATGCAGAATCGACTCAGAATAGGAAAAGGAGACGTTTAGGTCAATTTTATGCATTCTGGCGTTCGTAGATACAAGAAAACTGTCAAAATTCTTCAGAAACGTAACTTTTGAAGTGTTTTCTTGTACTTTTAAGCCAATCAGATACCCTACGGGCTCGGAAAGTGCAACGAAACCATCAAATTTTAGCTAGAAACTGTATTTTTGTCGATTTTTATTGAATTTGAACAATATTTCAACGTTTTTTGATGGTTCTGAGCCACCAAACACACTTAAAGCATGCAGAATCGACTCAGAATAGGAAAAGGAGACGTTTAGGTCAATTTTATGCATTCTGGCGTTCGTAGATACAAGAAAACTGTTAAAATTCTTCAGAAACGTCACTTTTGAAGTGTTTTCTTGTACTTTTAAGCCAATCAGATACCCTACGGGCTCGGAAAGTGCAACGAAACCATCAAATTTTAGCTAGAAACTGTATTTTTGTCGATTTTTATTGAATTTGAACTATATTTCAACGTTTTTTGATGGTTCTGAGCCACCAAACACACTTAAAGCATGCAGAATCGACTCAGAATAGGAAAAGGAGACGTTTAGGTCAATTTTATGCATTCTGGCGTTCGTAGATACAAGAAAACTGTTAAAATTCTTCAGAAACGTCACTTTTGAAGTGTTTTCTTGTACTTTTAAGCCAATCAGATACCCTACGGGCTCGGAAAGTGCAACGAAACCATCAAATTTTAGCTAGAAACTGTATTTTTGTCGATTTTTATTGAATTTGAACTATATTTCAACGTTTTTTGATGGTTCTGAGCCACCAAACACACTTAAAGCATGCAGAATCGACTCAGAATAGGAAAAGGAGACGTTTAGGTCAATTTTATGCATTCTGGCGTTCGTAGATACAAGAAAACTGTTAAAATTCTTCAGAAACGTCACTTTTGAAGTGTTTTCTTGTACTTTTAAGCCAATCAGATACCCTACGGGCTCGGAAAGTGCAACGAAACCATCAAATTTTAGCTAGAAACTGTATTTTTGTCGATTTTTATTGAATTTGAACTATATTTCAACGTTTTTTGATGGTTCTGAGCCACCAAACACACTTAAAGCATGCAGAATCGACTCAGAATAGGAAAAGGAGACGTTTAGGTCAATTTTATGCATTCTGGCGTTCGTAGATACAAGAAAACTGTTAAAATTCTTCAGAAACGTCACTTTTGAAGTGTTTTCTTGTACTTTTAAGCCAATCAGATACCCTACGGGCTCGGAAAGTGCAACGAAACCATCAAATTTTAGCTAGAAACTGTATTTTTGTCGATTTTTATTGAATTTGAACTATATTTCAACGTTTTTTGATGGTTCTGAGCCACCAAACACACTTAAAGCATGCAGAATCGACTCAGAATAGGAAAAGGAGACGTTTAGGTCAATTTTATGCATTCTGGCGTTCGTAGATACAAGAAAACTGTTAAAATTCTTCAGAAACGTCACTTTTGAAGTGTTTTCTTGTACTTTTAAGCCAATCAGATACCCTACGGGCTCGGAAAGTGCAACGAAACTATCAAATTTTAGCTAGAAACTGTATTTTTGTCGATTTTTATTGAATTTGAACTATATTTCAACGTTTTTTGATGGTTCTGAGCCACCAAACACACTTAAAGCATGCAGAATCGACTCAGAATAGGAAAAGGAGACGTTTAGGTCAATTTTATGCATTCTGGCGTTCGTAGATACAAGAAAACTGTTAAAATTCTTCAGAAACGTCACTTTTGAAGTGTTTTCTTGTACTTTTAAGCCAATCAGATACCCTACGGGCTCGGAAAGTGCAACGAAACCATCAAATTTTAGCTAGAAACTGTATTTTTGTCGATTTTTATTGAATTTGAACTATATTTCAACGTTTTTTGAAGGTTCTGAGCCACCAAACACACTTAAAGCATGCAGAATCGACTCAGAATAGGAAAAGGAGACGTTTAGGTCAATTTTATGCATTCTGGCGTTCGTAGATACAAGAAAACTGTTAAAATTCTTCAGAAACGTCACTTTTGAAGTGTTTTCTTGTACTTTTAAGCCAATCAGATACCCTACGGGCTCGGAAAGTGCAACGAAACCATCAAATTTTAGCTAGAAACTGTATTTTTGTCGATTTTTATTGAATTTGAACAATATTTCAACGTTTTTTGATGGTTCTGAGCCACCAAACACACTTAAAGCATGCAGAATCGACTCAGAATAGGAAAAGGAGATGTTTAGGTCAATTTTATGCATTCTGGCGTTCGTAGATACAAGAAAACTGTTAAAATTCTTCAGAAACGTCACTTTTGAAGTGTTTTCTTGTACTTTTAAGCCAATCAGATACCCTACGGGCTCGGAAAGTGCAACGAAACCATCAAATTTTAGCTAGAAACTGTATTTTTGTCGATTTTTATTGAATTTGAACTATATTTCAACGTTTTTTGATGGTTCTGAGCCACCAAACACATTTAAAGCATGCAGAATCGACTCAGAATAGGAAAAGGAGACGTTTAGGTCAATTTTATGCATTCTGGCGTTCGTAGATACAAGAAAACTGTTAAAATTCTTCAGAAACGTCACTTTTGAAGTGTTTTCTTGTACTTTTAAGCCAATCAGATACCCTGCGGGCTCGGAAAGTGCAACGAAACCATCAAATTTTAGCTAGAAACTGTATTTTTGTCGATTTTTATTGAATTTGAACTATATTTCAACGTTTTTTGATGGTTCTGAGCCACCAAACACACTTAAAGCATGCAGAATCGACTCAGAATAGGAAAAGGAGACGTTTAGGTCAATTTTATGCATTCTGGCGTTCGTAGATACAAGAAAACTGTTAAAATTCTTCAGAAACGTCACTTTTGAAGTGTTTTCTTGTAATTTTAAGCCAATCCGATACCCTACGGGCTCGGAAAGTGCAACGAAACCATCAAATTTTAGCTAGAAACTGTATTTTTGTCGATTTTTATTGAATTTGAACTATATTTCAACGTTTTTTGATGGTTCTGAGCCACCAAACACACTTAAAGCATGCAGAATCGACTCAGAATAGGAAAAGGAGACGTTTAGGTCAATTTTATGCATTCTGGCGTTCGTAGATACAAGAAAACTGTTAAAATTCTTCAGAAACGTCACTTTTGAAGTGTTTTCTTGTACTTTTAAGCCAATCAGATACCCTACGGGCTCGGAAAGTGCAACGAAACCATCAAATTTTAGCTAGAAACTGTATTTTTGTCGATTTTTATTGAATTTGAACTATATTTCAACGTTTTTTGATGGTTCTGAGCCACCAAACACACTTAAAGCATGCAGAATCGACTCAGAATAGGAAAAGGAGACGTTTAGGTCAATTTTATGCATTCTGGCGTTCGTAGATACAAGAAAACTGTTAAAATTCTTCAGAAACGTCACTTTTGAAGTGTTTTCTTGTACTTTTAAGCCAATCAGATACCCTACGGGCTCGGAAAGTGCAACGAAACCATCAAATTTTAGCTAGAAACTGTATTTTTGTCGATTTTTATTGAATTTGAACTATATTTCAACGTTTTTTGATGGTTCTGAGCCACCAAACACACTTAAAGCATGCAGAATCGACTCAGAATAGGAAAAGGAGACGTTTAGGTCAATTTTATGCATTCTGGCGTTCGTAGATACAAGAAAACTGTTAAAATTCTTCAGAAACGTCACTTTTGAAGTGTTTTCTTGTACTTTTAAGCCAATCAGATACCCTACGGGCTCGGAAAGTGCAACGAAACCATCAAATTTTAGCTAGAAACTGTATTTTTGTCGATTTTTATTGAATTTGAACTATATTTCAACGTTTTTTGATGGTTCTGAGCCACCAAACACACTTAAAGCATGCAGAATCGACTCAGAATAGGAAAAGGAGACGTTTAGGTCAATTTTATGCATTCTGGCGTTCGTAGATACAAGAAAACTGTTAAAATTCTTCAGAAACGTCACTTTTGAAGTGTTTTCTTGTCCTTTTAAGCCAATCAGATACCCTACGGGCTCGGAAAGTGCAACGAAACCATCAAATTTTAGCTAGAAACTGTATTTTTGTCGATTTTTATTGAATTTGAACTATATTTCAACGTTTTTTGATGGTTCTGAGCCACCAAACACACTTAAAGCATGCAGAATCGACTCAGAATAGGAAAAGGAGACGTTTAGGTCAATTTTATGCATTCTGGCGTTCGTAGATACAAGAAAACTGTTAAAATTCTTCAGAAACGTCACTTTTGAAGTGTTTTCTTATACTTTTAAGCCAATCAGATACCCTACGGGCTCGGAAAGTGCAACGAAACCATCAAATTTTAGCTAGAAACTGTATTTTTGTCGATTTTTATTGAATTTGAACTATATTTCAACGTTTTTTGATGGTTCTGAGCCACCAAACACACTTAAAGCATGCAGAATCGACTCAGAATAGGAAAAGGAGACGTTTAGGTCAATTTTATGCATTCTGGCGTTCGTAGATACAAGAAAACTGTTAAAATTCTTCAGAAACGTCACTTTTGAAGTGTTTTCTTGTACTTTTAAGCCAATCAGATACCCTACGGGCTCGGAAAGTGCAACGAAACCATCAAATTTTAGCTAGAAACTGTATTTTTGTCGATTTTTATTGAATTTGAACTATATTTCAACGTTTTTTGATGGTTCTGAGCCACCAAACACACTTAAAGCATGCAGAATCGACTCAGAATAGGAAAAGGAGACGTTTAGGTCAATTTTATGCATTCTGGCGTTCGTAGATACAAGAAAACTGTTAAAATTCTTCAGAAACGTCACTTTTGAAGTGTTTTCTTGTACTTTTAAGCCAATCAGATACCCTACGGGCTCGGAAAGTGCAACGAAACCATCAAATTTTAGCTAGAAACTGTATTTTTGTCGATTTTTATTGAATTTGAACTATATTTCAACGTTTTTTGATGGTTCTGAGCCACCAAACACACTTAAAGCATGCAGAATCGACTCAGAATAGGAAAAGGAGACGTTTAGGTCAATTTTATGCATTCTGGCGTTCGTAGATACAAGAAAACTGTTAAAATTCTTCAGAAACGTGACTTTTGAAGTGTTTTCTTGTACTATTAAGCCAATCAGATACCCAACGGGCTCGGAAAGTGCAACGAAACCATCAAATTTTAGCTAGAAACTGTATTTTTGTCGATTTTTATTGAATTTGAACTATATTTCAACGTTTTTTGATAGTTCTGAGCCACCAAACACACTTAAAGCATGCAGAATCGACTCAGAATAGGAAAAGGAGAAGTTTAGGTCAATTTTATGCATTCTGGCGTTCGTAGATACAAGAAAACTGTTAAAATTCTTCAGAAACGTCACTTTTGAAGTGTTTTCTTGTACTTTTAAGCCAATCAGATACCCTACGGGCTCGGAAAGTGCAACGAAACCATCAAATTTTAGCTAGAAACTGTATTTTTGTCGATTTTTATTGAATTTGAACTATATTTCAACGTTTTTTGATGGTTCTGAGCCACCAAACACACTTAAAGCATGCAGAATCGACTCAGAATAGGAAAAGGAGACGTTTAGGTCAATTTTATGCATTCTGGCGTTCGTAGATACAAGAAAACTGTTAAAATTCTTCAGAAACGTCACTTTTGAAGTGTTTTCTTGTACTTTTAAGCCAATCAGATACCCTACGGGCTCGGAAAGTGCAACGAAACCATCAAATTTTAGCTAGAAAATGTATTTTTGTCGATTTTTATTGAATTTGAACTATATTTCAACGTTTTTTGATGGTTCTGAGCCACCAAACACACTTAAAGCATGCAGAATCGACTCAGAATAGGAAAAGGAGACGTTTAGGTCAATTTTATGCATTCTGGCGTTCGTAGATACAAGAAAACTGTTAAAATTCTTCAGAAACGTTACTTTTGAAGTGTTTTCTTGTACTTTTAAGCCAATCAGATACCCTACGGGCTCGGAAAGTGCAACGAAACCATCAAATTTTAGCTAGAAACTGTATTTTTGTCGATTTTTATTGAATTTGAACTATATTTCAACGTTTTTTGATAGTTCTGAGCCACCAAACACACTTAAAGCATGCAGAATCGACTCAGAATAGGAAAAGGAGAAGTTTAGGTCAATTTTATGCATTCTGGCGTTCGTAGATACAAGAAAACTGTTAAAATTCTTCAGAAACGTCACTTTTGAAGTGTTTTCTTGTACTTTTAAGCCAATCAGATACCCTACGGGCTCGGAAAGTGCAACGAAACCATCAAATTTTAGCTAGAAACTGTATTTTTGTCGATTTTTATTGAATTTGAACTATATTTCAACGTTTTTTGATGGTTCTGAGCCACCAAACACACTTAAAGCATGCAGAATCGACTCAGAATAGGAAAAGGAGACGTTTAGGTCAATTTTATGCATTCTGGCGTTCGTAGATACAAGAAAACTGTTAAAATTCTTCAGAAACGTCACTTTTGAAGTGTTTTCTTGTACTTTTAAGCCAATCAGATACCCTACGGGCTCGGAAAGTGCAACGAAACCATCAAATTTTAGCTAGAAACTGTATTTTTGTCGATTTTTATTGAATTTGAACTATATTTCAACGTTTTTTGATGGTTCTGAGCCACCAAACACACTTAAAGCATGCAGAATCGACTCAGAATAGGAAAAGGAGACGTTTAGGTCAATTTTATGCATTCTGGCGTTCGTAGATACAAGAAAACTGTTAAAATTCTTCAGAAACGTCACTTTTGAAGTGTTTTCTTGTACTTTTAAGCCAATCAGATACCCTACGAGCTCGGAAAGTGCAACGAAACCATCAAATTTTAGCTAGAAACTGTATTTTTGTCGATTTTTATTGAATTTGAACTATATTTCAACGTTTTTTGATGGTTCTGAGCCACCAAACACACTTAAAGCATGCAGAATCGACTCAGAATAGGAAAAGGAGACGTTTAGGTCAATTTTATGCATTCTGGCGTTCGTAGATACAAGAAAACTGTTAAAATTCTTCAGAAACGTCACTTTTGAAGTGTTTTCTTGTACTTTTAAGCCAATCAGATACCCTACGGGCTCGGAAAGTGCAACGAAACCATCAAATTTTAGCTAGAAACTGTATTTTTGTCGATTTTTATTGAATTTGAACAATATTTCAACGTTTTTTGATGGTTCTGAGCCACCAAACACACTTAAAGCATGCAGAATCGACTCAGAATAGGAAAAGGAGACGTTTAGGTCAATTTTATGCATTCTGGCGTTCGTAGATACAAGAAAACTGTTAAAATTCTTCAGAAACGTCACTTTTGAAGTGTTTTCTTGTACTTTTAAGCCAATCAGATACCCTACGGGCTCGGAAAGTGCAACGAAACCATCAAATTTTAGCTAGAAACTGTATTTTTGTCGATTTTTATTGAATTTGAACTATATTTCAACGTTTTTTTGATGGTTCTGAGCCACCAAACACACTTAAAGCATGCAGAATCGACTCAGAATAGGAAAAGGAGACGTTTAGGTCAATTTTATGCATTCTGGCGTTCGTAGATACAAGAAAACTGTTAAAATTCTTCAGAAACGTCACTTTTGAAGGGTTTTCTTGTACTTTTAAGCCAATCAGATACCCTGCGGGCTCGGAAAGTGCAACGAAACCATCAAATTTTAGCTAGAAACTGTATTTTTGTCGATTTTTATTGAATTTGAACTATATTTCAACGTTTTTTGATGGTTCTGAGCCACCAAACACACTTAAAGCATGCAGAATCGACTCAGAATAGGAAAAGGAGACGTTTAGGTCAATTTTATGCATTCTGGCGTTCGTAGATACAAGAAAACTGTTAAAATTCTTCAGAAACGTCACTTTTGAAGGGTTTTCTTGTACTTTTAAGCCAATCAGATACCCTGCGGGCTCGGAAAGTGCAACGAAACCATCAAATTTTAGCTAGAAACTGTATTTTTGTCGATTTTTATTGAATTTGAACTATATTTCAACGTTTTTTGATGGTTCTGAGCCACCAAACACACTTAAAGCATGCAGAATCGACTCAGAATAGGAAAAGGAGACGTTTAGGTCAATTTTATGCATTCTGGCGTTCGTAGATACAAGAAAACTGTTAAAATTCTTCAGAAACGTCACTTTTGAAGTGTTTTCTTGTACTTTTAAGCCAATCAGATACCCTACGGGCTCGGAAAGTGCAACGAAACCATCAAATTTTAGCTAGAAACTGTATTTTTGTCGATTTTTATTGAATTTGAACTATATTTCAACGTTTTTTGATGGTTCTGAGCCACCAAACACACTTAAAGCATGCAGAATCGACTCAGAATAGGAAAAGGAGACGTTTAGGTCAATTTTATGCATTCTGGCGTTCGTAGATACAAGAAAACTGTTAAAATTCTTCAGAAACGTCACTTTTGAAGTGTTTTCTTGTACTTTTAAGCCAATCAGATACCCTACGGGCTCGGAAAGTGCAACGAAACCATCAAATTTTAGCTAGAAACTGTATTTTTGTCGATTTTTATTGAATTTGAACTATATTTCAACGTTTTTTGATGGTTCTGAGCCACCAATCACACTTAAAGCATGCAGAATCGACTCAGAATAGGAAAAGGAGACGTTTAGGTCAATTTTATGCATTCTGGCGTTCGTAGATACAAGAAAACTGTTAAAATTCTTCAGAAACGTCACTTTTGAAGTGTTTTCTTGTACTTTTAAGCCAATCAGATACCCTACGGGCTCGGAAAGTGCAACGAAACCATCAAATTTTAGCTAGAAACTGTATTTTTGTCGATTTTTATTGAATTTGAACTATATTTCAACGTTTTTTGATGGTTCTGAGCCACCAAACACACTTAAAGCATGCAGAATCGACTCAGAATAGGAAAAGGAGACGTTTAGGTCAATTTTATGCATTCTGGCGTTCGTAGATACAAGAAAACTGTTAAAATTCTTCAGAAACGTCACTTTTGAAGTGATTTCTTGTACTTTTAAGCCAATCAGATACCCTACGGGCTCGGAAAGTGCAACGAAACCATCAAATTTTAGCTAGAAACTGTATTTTTGTCGATTTTCATTGAATTTGAACTATATTTCAACGTTTTTTGATGGTTCTGAGCCACCAAACACACTTAAAGCATGCAGAATCGACTCAGAATAGGAAAAGGAGACGTTTAGGTCAATTTTATGCATTATGGCGTTCGTAGATACAAGAAAACTGTTAAAATTCCACAGAAACGTCACTTTTGAAGTGTTTTCTTGTACTTTTAAGCCAATCAGATACCCTACGGGCTCGGAAAGTGCAACGAAACCATCAAATTTTAGCTAGAAACTGTATTTTTGTCAATTTTTATTGAATTTGAACTATATTTCAACGTTTTTTGATGGTTCTGAGCCACCAAACACACTTAAAGCATGCAGAATCGACTCAGAATAGGAAAAGGAGACGTTTAGGTCAATTTTATGCATTCTGGCGTTCGTAGATACAAGAAAACTGTTAAAATTCTTCAGAAACGTCACTTTTGAAGTGTTTTCTTGTACTTTTAAGCCAATCAGATACCCTACGGGCTCGGAAAGTGCAACGAAACCATCAAATTTTAGCTAGAAACTCTATTTTTGTCGATTTTTATTGAATTTGAACTATATTTCAACGTTTTTTGATGGTTCTGAGCCACCAAACACACTTAAAGCATGCAGAATCGACTCAGAATAGGAAAAGGAGACGTTTAGGTCAATTTTATGCATTCTGGCGTTCGTAGATACAAGAAAACTGTTAAAATTCTTCAGAAACGTCACTTTTGAAGTGTTTTCTTGTACTTTTAAGCCAATCAGATACCCTACGGGCTCGGAAAGTGCAACGAAACCATCAAATTTTAGCTAGAAACTGTATTTTTGTCGATTTTTATTGAATTTGAACTATATTTCAACGTTTTTTGATGGTTCTGAGCCACCAAACACACTTAAAGCATGCAGAATCGACTCAGAATAGGAAAAGGAGACGTTTAGGTCAATTTTATGCATTCTGGCGTTCGTAGATACAAGAAAACTGTTAAAATTCTTCAGAAACGTCACTTTTGAAGTGTTTTCTTGTACTTTTAAGCCAATCAGATACCCTACGGGCTCGGAAAGTGCAACGAAACCATCAAATTTTAGCTAGAAACTGTATTTTTGTCGATTTTTATTGAATTTGAACTATATTTCAACGTTTTTTGATGGTTCTGAGCCACCAAACACACTTAAAGCATGCAGAATCGACTCAGAATAGGAAAAGGAGACGTTTAGGTCAATTTTATGCATTCTGGCGTTCGTAGATACAAGAAAACTGTTAAAATTCTTCAGAAACGTCACTTTTGAAGTGTTTTCTTGTACTTTTAAGCCAATCAGATACCCGACGGGCTCGGAAAGTGCAACGAAACCATCAAATTTTAGCTAGAAACTGTATTTTTGTCGATTTTTATTGAATTTGAACTATATTTCAACGTTTTTTGATGGTTCTGAGCCACCAAACACACTTAAAGCATGCAGAATCGACTCAGAATAGGAAAAGGAGACGTTTAGGTCAATTTTATGCATTCTGGCGTTCGTAGATACAAGAAAACTGTTAAAAATTCTTCAGAAACGTCACTTTTGAAGTGTTTTCTTGTACTTTTAAGCCAATCAGATACCCTACGGGCTCGGAAAGTGCAACGAAACCATCAAATTTTAGCTAGAAACTGTATTTTTGTCGAGTTTTATTGAATTTGAACTATATTTCAACGTTTTTTGATGGTTCTGAGCCACCAAACACACTTAAAGCATGCAGAATCGACTCAGAATAGGAAAAGGAGACGTTTAGGTCAATTTTATGCATTCTGGCGTTCGTAGATACAAGAAAACTGTTAAAATTCTTCAGAAACGTCACTTTTGAAGTGTTTTCTTGTACTTTTAAGCCAATCAGATACCCGACGGGCTCGGAAAGTGCAAAGAAACCATCAAATTTTAGCTAGAAACTGTATTTTTGTCGATTTTTATTGAATTTGAACTATATTTCAACGTTTTTTGATGGTTCTGAGCCACCAAACACACTTAAAGCATGCAGAATCGACTCAGAATAGGAAAAGGAGACGTTTAGGTCAATTTTATGCATTCTGGCGTTCGCAGATACAAGAAAACTGTTAAAATTCTTCAGAAACGTCACTTTTGAAGTGTTTTCTTGTACTTTTAAGCCAATCAGATACCCTACGGGCTCGGAAAGTGCAACGAAACCATCAAATTTTAGCTAGAAACTGTATTTTTGTCGATTTTTATTGAATTTGAACTATATTTCAACGTTTTTTGATAGTTCTGAGCCACCAAACACACTTAAAGCATGCAGAATCGACTCAGAATAGGAAAAGGAGAAGTTTAGGTAAATTTTATGCATTCTGGCGTTCGTAGATACAAGAAAACTGTTAAAATTCTTCAGAAACGTCACTTTTGAAGTGTTTTCTTGTACTTTTAAGCCAATCAGATACCCTACGGGCTCGGAAAGTGCAACGAAACCATCAAACTTTAGCTAGAAACTGTATTTTTGTCGATTTTTATTGAATTTGAACAATATTTCAACGTTTTTTGATGGTTCTGAGCTACCAAACACACTTAAAGCATGCAGAATCGACTCAGAATAGGAAAAGGAGACGTTTAGGTCAATTTTATGCATTCTGGCGTTCGTAGATACAAGAAAACTGTTAAAATTCTTCAGAAACGTCACTTTTGAAGTGTTTTCTTGTACTTTTAAGCCAATCAGATACCCTACGGGCTCGGAAAGTGCAACGAAACCATCAAATTTTAGCTAGAAACTGTATTTTTGTCGATTTTTATTGAATTTGAACTATATTTCAACGTTTTTTGATGGTTCTGAGCCACCAAACACACTTAAAGCATGCAGAATCGACTCAGAATAGGAAAAGGAGACGTTTAGGTCAATTTTATGCATTCTGGCGTTCGTAGATACAAGAAAACTGTTAAAATTCTTCAGAAACGTCACTTTTGAAGTGTTTTCTTGTACTTTTAAGCCAATCAGATACCCTACGGGCTCGGAAAGTGCAACGAAACCATCAAATTTTAGCTAGAAACTGTATTTTTGTCGATTTTTATTGAATTTGAACTATATTTCAACGTTTTTTGATGGTTCTGAGCCACCAAACACACTTAAAGCATGCAGAATCGACTCAGAATAGGAAAACGAGACGTTTAGGTCAATTTTATGCATTCTGGCGTTCGTAGATACAAGAAAACTGTTAAAATTCTTCAGAAACGTCACTTTTGAAGTGTTTTCTTGTACTTTTAAGCCAATCAGATACCCTACGGGCTCGGAAAGTGCAACGAAACCATCAAATTTTAGCTAGAAACTGTATTTTTGTCGATTTTTATTGAATTTGAACTATATTTCAACGTTTTTTGATAGTTCTGAGCCACCAAACACACTTAAAGCATGCAGAATCGACTCAGAATAGGAAAAGGAGAAGTTTAGGTCAATTTTATGCATTCTGGCGTTCGTAGATACAAGAAAACTGTTAAAATTCTTCAGAAACGTCACTTTTGAAGTGTTTTCTTGTACTTTTAAGCCAATCAGATACTCTACGGGCTCGGAAAGTGCAACGAAACCATCAAATTTTAGCTAGAAACTGTATTTTTGTCGATTTTTATTGAATTTGAACTATATTTCAACGTTTTTTGATGGTTCTGAGCCACCAAACACACTTAAAGCATGCAGAATCGACTCAGAATAGGAAAAGGAGACGTTTAGGTCAATTTTATGCATTCTGGCGTTCGTAGATACAAGAAAACTGTTAAAATTCTTCAGAAACGTCACTTTTGAAGTGTTTTCTTGTACTTTTAAGCCAATCAGATACCCTACGGGCTCGGAAAGTGCAACGAAACCATCAAATTTTAGCTAGAAACTGTATTTTTGTCGATTTTTATTGAATTTGAACTATATTTCAACGTTTTTTGATGGTTCTGAGCCACCAAACACACTTAAAGCATGCAGAATCGACTCAGAATAGGAAAAGGAGACGTTTAGGTCAATTTTATGCATTCTGGCGTTCGTAGATACAAGAAAACTGTTAAAATTCTTCAGAAACGTCACTTTTGAAGTGTTTTCTTGTACTTTTAAGCCAATCAGATACCCTACGGGCTCGGAAAGTGCAACGAAACCATCAAATTTTAGCTAGAAACTGTATTTTTGTCGATTTTTATTGAATTTGAACTATATTTCAACGTTTTTTGATGGTTCTGAGCCACCAAACACACTTAAAGCATGCAGAATCGACTCAGAATAGGAAAAGGAGACGTTTAGGTCAATTTTATGCATTCTGGCGTTCGTAGATACAAGAAAACTGTTAAAATTCTTCAGAAACGTCACTTTTGAAGTGTTTTCTTGTACTTTTAAGCCAATCAGATACCCTACGGGCTCGGAAAGTGCAACGAAACCATCAAATTTTAGCTAGAAACTGTATTTTTGTCGATTTTTATTGAATTTGAACTATATTTCAACGTTTTTTGATGGTTCTGAGCCACCAAACACACTTAAAGCATGCAGAATCGACTCAGAATAGGAAAAGGGGACGTTTAGGTCAATTTTATGCATTCTGGCGTTCGTAGATACAAGAAAACCGTTAAAATTCTTCAGAAACGTCACTTTTGAAGTGTTTTCTTGTACTTTTAAGCCAATCAGATACCCTACGGGCTCGGAAAGTGCAACGAAACCATCAAATTTTAGCTAGAAACTGTATTTTTGTCGATTTTTATTGAATTTGAACTATATTTCAACGTTTTTTGATGGTTCTGAGCCACCAAACACACTTAAAGCATGCAGAATCGACTCAGAATAGGAAAAGGAGACGTTTAGGTCAATTTTATGCATTCTGGCGTTCGTAGATACAAGAAAACTGTTAAAATTCTTCAGAAACGTCACTTTTGAAGTGTTTTCTTGTACTTTTAAGCCAATCAGATACCCTACGGGCTCGGAAAGTGCAACGAAACCATCAAATTTTAGCTAGAAACTGTATTTTTGTCGATTTTTATTGAATTTGAACTATATTTCAACGTTTTTTGATGGTTCTGAGCCACCAAACACACTTAAAGCATGCAGAATCGACTCAGAATAGGAAAAGGAGACGTTTAGGTCAATTTTATGCATTCTGGCGTTCGTAGATACAAGAAAACCGTTAAAATTCTTCAGAAACGTCATTTTTGAAGTGTTTTCTTGTACTTTTAAGCCAATCAGATACCCTACGGGCTCGGAAAGTGCAACGAAACCATCAAATTTTAGCTAGAAACTGTATTTTTGTCGATTTTTATTGAATGTGAATTATATTTCAACGTTTTTTGATGGTTCTGAGCCACCAAACACACTTAAAGCATGCAGAATCGACTCAGAATAGGAAAAGGAGACGTTTAGGTCAATTTTATGCATTCTGGCGTTCGTAGATACAAGAAAACTGTTAAAATTCTTCAGAAACGTCACTTTTGAAGTGTTTTCTTGTACTTTTAAGCCAATCAGATACCCTACGGGCTCGGAAAGTGCAACGAAACCATCAAATTTTAGCTAGAAACTGTATTTTTGTCGATTTTTATTGAATTTGAACTATATTTCAACGTTTTTTGATGGTTCTGAGCCACCAAACACACTTAAAGCATGCAGAATCGACTCAGAATAGGAAAAGGAGACGTTTAGGTCAATTTTATGCATTCTGGCGTTCGTAGATACAAGAAAACTGTTAAAATTCTTCAGAAACGTCACTTTTGAAGTGTTTTCTTGTACTTTTAAGCCAATCAGATACCCTACGGGCTCGGAAAGTGCAACGAAACCATCAAATTTTAGCTAGAAACTGTATTTTTGTCGATTTTTATTGAATTTGAACTATATTTCAACGTTTTTTTGATGGTTCTGAGCCACCAAACACACTTAAAGCATGCAGAATCGACTTAGAATAGGAAAAGGAGACGTTTAGGTCAATTTTATGCATTCTGGCGTTGGTAGATACAAGAAAACTGTTAAAATTCTTCAGAAACGTCACTTTTGAAGTGTTTTCTTGTACTTTTAAGCCAATCAGATACCCTACGGGCTCGGAAAGTGCAACGAAACCATCAAATTTTAGCTAGAAACTGTATTTTTGTCGATTTTTATTGAATTTGAACTATATTTCAACGTTTTTTGATGGTTCTGAGCCACCAAACACACTTAAAGCATGCAGAATCGACTCAGAATAGGAAAAGGAGACGTTTAGGTCGATTTTATGCATTCTGGCGTTCGTAGATACAAGAAAACTGTTAAAATTCTTCAGAAACGTCACTTTTGAAGTGTTTTCTTGTACTTTTAAGCCAATCAGATACCCTACGGGCTCGGAAAGTGCAACGAAACCATCAAATTTTAGCTAGAAACTGTATTTTTGTCGATTTTTATTGAATTTGAACTATATTTCAACGTTTTTTGATGGTTCTGAGCCACCAAACACACTTAAAGCATGCAGAATCGACTCAGAATAGGAAAAGGAGACGTTTAGGTCAATTTTATGCATTCTGGCGTTCGTAGACACAAGAAAACTGTTAAAATTCTTCAGAAACGTCACTTTTGAAGTGTTTTCTTGTACTTTTAAGCCAATCAGATACCCTACGGGCTCGGAAAGTGCAACGAAACCATCAAATTTTAGCTAGAAACTGTATTTTTGTCGATTTTTATTGAATTTGAACTATATTTCAACGTTTTTTGATGGTTCTGAGCCACCAAACACACTTAAAGCATGCAGAATCGACTCAGAATAGGAAAAGGAGACGTTTAGGTCAATTTTATGCATTCTGGCGTTCGTAGATACAAGAAAACTGTTAAAATTCTTCAGAAACGTCACTTTTGAAGTGTTTTCTTGTACTTTTAAGCCAATCAGATACCCTACGGGCTCGGAAAGTGCAACGAAACCATCAAATTTTAGCTAGAAACTGTATTTTTGTCGATTTTTATTGAATTTGAACTATATTTCAATGTTTTTTTATGGTTCTGAGCCACCAAACACACTTAAAGCATGCAGAATCGACTCAGAATAGGAAAAGGAGACGTTTAGGTCAATTTTATGCATTCTGGCGTTCGTAGATACAAGAAAACTGTTAAAATTCTTCAGAAACGTCACTTTTGAAATGTTTTCTTGTACTTTTAAGCCAATCAGATACCCAACGGGCTCGGAAAGTGCAACGAAACCATCAAATTTTAGCTAGAAACTGTATTTTTGTCGATTTTTATTGAATTTGAACTATATTTCAACGTTTTTTGATGGTTCTGAGCCACCAAACACACTTAAAGCATGCAGAATCGACTCAGAATAGGAAAAGGAGACGTTTAGGTCAATTTTATGCATTCTGGCGTTCGTAGATACAAGTAAACTGTTAAAATTCTTCAGAAACGTCACTTTTGAAGTGTTTTCTTGTACTTTGAAGCCAATCAGATACCCTACGGGCTCGGAAAGTGCAACGAAACCATCAAATTTTAGCTAGAAACTGTATTTTTGTCGATTTTTATTGAATTTGAACTATATTTCAACGTTTTTTGATGGTTCTGAGCCACCAAACACACTTAAAGCATGCAGAATCGACTCAGAATAGGAAAAGGAGACGTTTAGGTCAATTTTATGCATTCTGGCGTTCGTAGATACAAGAAAACTGTTAAAATTCTTCAGAAACGTCACTTTTGAAGTGTTTTCTTGTACTTTTAAGCCAATCAGATACCCTACGGGCTCGGAAAGTGCAACGAAACCATCAAATTTTAGCTAGAAACTGTATTTTTGTCGATTTTTATTGAATTTGAACTATATTTCAACGTTTTTTGATGGTTCTGAGCCACCAAACACACTTAAAGCATGCAGAATCGACTCAGAATAGGAAAAGGAGACGTTTAGGTCAATTTTATGCATTCTGGCGTTCGTAGATACAAGAAAACTGTTAAAATTCTTCAGAAACGTCACTTTTGAAGTGTTTTCTTGTACTTTTAAGCCAATCAGATTACCCTACGGGCTCGGAAAGTGCAACGAAACCATCAAATTTTAGCTAGAAACTGTATTTTTGTCGATTTTTATTGAATTTGAACTATATTTCAACGTTTTTTGATGGTTCTGAGCCACCAAACACACTTAAAGCATGCAGAATCGACTCAGAATAGGAAAAGGAGACGTTTAGGTCAATTTTATGCATTCTGGCGTTCGTAGATACAAGAAAACTGTTAAAATTCTTCAGAAACGTCACTTTTGAAGTGTTTTCTTGTACTTTTAAGCCAATCAGATACCCTACGGGCTCGGAAAGTGCAACGAAACCATCAAATTTTAGCTAGAAACTGTATTTTTGTCGATTTTTATTGAATTTGAACTATATTTCAACGTTTTTTGATGGTTCTGAGCCACCAAACACACTTAAAGCATGCAGAATCGACTCAGAATAGGAAAAGGAGACGTTTAGGTCAATTTTATGCATTCTGGCGTTCGTAGATACAAGAAAACTGTTAAAATTCTTCAGAAACGTCACTTTTGAAGTGTTTTCTTGTACTTTTAAGTCAATCAGATACCCTACGGGCTCGGAAAGTGCAACGAAACCATCAAATTTTAGCTAGAAACTGTATTTTTGTCGATTTTTATTGAATTTGAACTATATTTCAACGTTTTTTGATGGTTCTGAGCCACCAAACACACTTAAAGCATGCAGAATCGACTCAGAATAGGAAAAGGAGACGTTTAGGTCAATTTTATGCATTCTGGCGTTCGTAGATACAAGAAAACTGTTAAAATTCTTCAGAAACGTCACTTTTGAAGTGTTTTCTTGTACTTTTAAGCCAATCAGATACCCTACGGGCTCGGAAAGTGCAACGAAACCATCAAATTTTAGCTAGAAACTGTATTTTTGTCGATTTTTATTGAATTTGAACTATATTTCAACGTTTTTTGATGGTTCTGAGCCACCAAACACACTTAAAGCATGCAGAATCGACTCAGAATAGGAAAAGGAGACGTTTAGGTCAATTTTATGCATTCTGGCGTTCGTAGATACAAGAAAACTGTTAAAATTCTTCAGAAACGTCACTTTTGAAGTGTTTTCTTGTACTTTTAAGCCAATCAGATACCCTACGGGCTCGGAAAGTGCAACGAAACCATCAAATTTTAGCTAGAAACTGTATTTTTGTCGATTTTTATTGAATTTGAACTATATTTCAACGTTTTTTGATGGTTCTGAGCCACCAAACACACTTAAAGCATGCAGAATCGACTCAGAATAGGAAAAGGAGACGTTTAGGTCAATTTTATGCATTCTGGCGTTCGTAGATACAAGAAAACTGTTAAAATTCTTCAGAAACGTCACTTTTGAAGTGTTTTCTTGTACTTTTAAGCCAATCAGATACCCTACGGGCTCGGAAAGTGCAACGAAACCATCAAATTTTAGCTAGAAACTGTATTTTTGTCGATTTTTATTGAATTTGAACTATATTTCAACGTTTTTTGATGGTTCTGAGCCACCAAACACACTTAAAGCATGCAGAATCGACTCAGAATAGGAAAAGGAGACGTTTAGGTCAATTTTATGCATTCTGGCGTTCGTAGACACAAGAAAACTGTTAAAATTCTTCAGAAACGTCACTTTTGAAGTGTTTTCTTGTACTTTTAAGCCAATCAGATACCCTACGGGCTCGGAAAGTGCAACGAAACCATCAAATTTTAGCTAGAAACTGTATTTTTGTCGATTTTTATTGAATTTGAACTATATTTCAACGTTTTTTGATGGTTCTGAGCCACCAAACACACTTAAAGCATGCAGAATCGACTCAGAATAGGAAAAGGAGACGTTTAGGTCAATTTTATGCATTCTGGCGTTCGTAGATACAAGAAAACTGTTAAAATTCTTCAGAAACGTCACTTTTGAAGTGTTTTCTTGTACTTTTAAGCCAATCAGATACCCTACGGGCTCGGAAAGTGCAACGAAACCATCAAATTTTAGCTAGAAACTGTATTTTTGTCGATTTTTATTGAATTTGAACTATATTTCAAAGTTTTTTGATGGTTCTGAGCCACCAAACACACTTAAAGCATGCAGAATCGACTCAGAATAGGAAAAGGAGACGTTTAGGTCAATTTTATGCATTCTGGCGTTCGTAGATACAAGAAAACTGTTAAAATTCTTCAGAAACGTCACTTTTGAAATGTTTTCTTGTACTTTTAAGCCAATCAGATACCCAACGGGCTCGGAAAGTGCAACGAAACCATCAAATTTTAGCTAGAAACTGTATTTTTGTCGATTTTTATTGAATTTGAACTATATTTCAACGTTTTTTGATGGTTCTGAGCCACCAAACACACTTAAAGCATGCAGAATCGACTCAGAATAGGAAAAGGAGACGTTTAGGTCAATTTTATGCATTCTGGCGTTCGTAGATACAAGAAAACTGTTAAAATTCTTCAGAAACGTCACTTTTGAAGTGTTTTCTTGTACTTTTAAGCCAATCAGATACCCTACGGGCTCGGAAAGTGCAACGAAACCATCAAATTTTAGCTAGAAACTGTATTTTTGTCGATTTTTATTGAATTTGAACTATATTTCAACGTTTTTTGATGGTTCTGAGCCACCAAACACACTTAAAGCATGCAGAATCGACTCAGAATAGGAAAAGGAGACGTTTAGGTCAATTTTATGCATTCTGGCGTTCGTAGATACAAGAAAACTGTTAAAATTCTTCAGAAACGTCACTTTTGAAGTGTTTTCTTGTACTTTTAAGCCAATCAGATACACTACGGGCTCGGAAAGTGCAACGAAACCATCAAATTTTAGCTAGAAACTGTATTTTTGTCGATTTTTATTGAATTTGAACTATATTTCAACGTTTTTTGATGGTTCTGAGCCACCAAACACACTTAAAGCATGCAGAATCGACTCAGAATAGGACAAGGAGACGTTTAGGTCAATTTTATGCATTCTGGCGTTCGTAGATACAAGAAAACTGTTAAAATTCTTCAGAAACGTCACTTTTGAAGTGTTTTCTTGTACTTTTAAGCCAATCAGATTACCCTACGGGCTCGGAAAGTGCAACGAAACCATCAAATTTTAGCTAGAAACTGTATTTTTGTCGATTTTTATTGAATTTGAACTATATTTCAACGTTTTTTGATGGTTCTGAGCCACCAAACACACTTAAAGCATGCAGAATCGACTCAGAATAGGAAAAGGAGACGTTTAGGTCAATTTTATGCATTCTGGCGTTCGTAGATACAAGAAAACTGTTAAAATTCTTCAGAAACGTCACTTTTGAAGTGTTTTCTTGTACTTTTAAGCCAATCAGATACCCTACGGGCTCGGAAAGTGCAACGAAACCATCAAATTTTAGCTAGAAACTGTATTTTTGTCGATTTTTATTGAATTTGAACTATATTTCAACGTTTTTTGATGGTTCTGAGCCACCAAACACACTTAAAGCATGCAGAATCGACTCAGAATAGGAAAAGGAGACGTTTAGGTCAATTTTATGCATTCTGGCGTTCGTAGATACAAGAAAACTGTTAAAATTCTTCAGAAACGTCGCTTTTGAAGTGTTTTCTTGTACTTTTAAGCCAATCAGAAACCCTACGGGCTCGGAAAGTGCAACGAAACCATCAAATTTTAGCTAGAAACTGTATTTTTGTCGATTTTTATTGAATTTGAACTATATTTCAACGTTTTTTGATGGTTCTGAGCCACCAAACACACTTAAAGCATGCAGAATCACCTCAGAATAGGAAAAGGAGACGTTTAGGTCAATTTTATGCATTCTGGCGTTCGTAGATACAAGAAAACTGTTAAAATTCTTCAGAAACGTCACTTTTGAAGTGTTTTCTTGTACTTTTAAGCCAATCAGATACCCTACGGGCTCGGAAAGTGCAACGAAACCATCAAATTTTAGCTAGAAACTTTATTTTTGTCGATTTTTATTGAATTTAAACTATATTTCAACGTTTTTTGATGGTTCTGAGCCACCAAACACACTTAAAGCATGCAGAATCGACTCAGAATAGGAAAAGGAGACGTTTAGGTCAATTTTATGCATTCTGGCGTTCGTAGATACAAGAAAACTGTTAAAATTCTTCAGAAACGTCACTTTTGAAGTGTTTTCTTGTACTTTTAAGCCAATCAGATACCCTACGGGCTCGGAAAGTGCAACGAAACCATCAAATTTTAGCTAGAAACTGTATTTTTGTCGATTTTTATTGAATTTGAACTATATTTCAACGTTTTTTGATGGTTCTGAGCCACCAAACACACTTAAAGCATGCAGAATCGACTCAGAATAGGAAAAGGGGACGTTTAGGTCAATTTTATGCATTCTGGCGTTCGTAGATACAAGAAAACTGTTAAAATTCTTCAGAAACGTCACTTTTGAAGTGTTTTCTTGTACTTTTAAGCCAATCAGATACCCCACGGGCTCGGAAAGTGCAACGAAACCATCAAATTTTAGCTAGAAACTGTATTTCTGTCGATTTTTATTGAATTTGAACTATATTTCAACGTTTTTTGATGGTTCTGAGCCACCAAACACACTTAAAGCATGCAGAATCGACTCAGAATAGGAAAAGGAGACGTTTAGGTCAATTTTATGCATTCTGGCGTTCGTAGATACAAGAAAACTGTTAAAATTCTTCAGAAACGTCACTTTTGAAGTGTTTTCTTGTACTTTTAAGCCAATCAGATACCCTACGGGCTCGGAAAGTGCAACGAAACCATCAAATTTTAGCTAGAAACTGTATTTTTGTCGATTTTTATTGAATTTGAACTATATTTCAACGTTTTTTGATGGTTCTGAGCCACCAAACACACTTAAAGCATGCAGAATCGACTCAGAATAGGAAAAGGGGACGTTTAGGTCAATTTTATGCATTCTGGCGTTCGTAGATACAAGAAAACTGTTAAAATTCTTCAGAAACGTCACTTTTGAAGTGTTTTCTTGTACTTTTAAGCCAATCAGATACCCCACGGGCTCGGAAAGTGCAACGAAACCATCAAATTTTAGCTAGAAACTGTATTTCTGTCGATTTTTATTGAATTTGAACTATATTTCAACGTTTTTTGATGGTTCTGAGCCACCAAACACACTTAAAGCATGCAGAATCGACTCAGAATAGGAAAAGGAGATGTTTAGGTCAATTTTATGCATTCTGGCGTTCGTAGATACAAGAAAACTGTTAAAATTCTTCAGAAACGTCACTTTTGAAGTGTTTTCTTGTACTTTTAAGCCAATCAGATACCCTACGGGCTCGGAAAGTGCAACGAAACCATCAAATTTTAGCTAGAAACTGTATTTTTGTCGATTTTTATTGAATTTGAACTATATTTCAACGTTTTTTGATGGTTCTGAGCCACCAAACACACTTAAAGCATGCAGAATCGACTCAGAATAGGAAAAGGAGACGTTTAGGTCAATTTTATGCATTCTGGCGTTCGTAGATACAAGAAAACTGTTAAAATTCTTCAGAAACGTCACTTTTGAAGTGTTTTCTTGTACTTTTAAGCCAATCAGATACCCAACGGGCTCGGAAAGTGCAACGAAACCATCAAATTTTAGCTAGAAACTGTATTTTTGTCGATTTTTATTGAATTTGAACTATATTTCAACGTTTTTTGATGGTTCTGAGCCACCAAACACACTTAAAGCATGCAGAATCGACTCAGAATAGGAAAAGGAGACGTTTAGGTCAAATTTATGCATTCTGGCGTTCGTAGATACAAGAAAACTGTTAAAATTCTTCAGAAACGTCACTTTTGAAGTGTTTTCTTGTACTTTTAAGCCAATCAGATACCCTACGGGCTCGGAAAGTGCAACGAAACCACCAAATTTTAGCTAGAAACTGTATTTTTGTCGATTTTTATTGAATTTGAACTATATTTCAACGTTTTTTGATGGTTCTGAGCCACCAAACACACTTAAAGCATGCAGAATCGACTCAGAATAGGAAAAGGAGACGTTTAGGTCAATTTTATGCATTCTGGCGTTCGTAGATACAAGAAAACTGTTAAAATTCTTCAGAAACGTCACTTTTGAAGTGTTTTCTTGTACTTTTAAGCCAATCAGATACCCTACGGGCTCGGAAAGTGCAACGAAACCATCAAATTTTAGCTAGAAACTGTATTTTTGTCGATTTTTATTGAATTTGAACTATATTTCAACGTTTTTTGATGGTTCTGAGCCACCAAACACACTTAAAGCATGCAGAATCGACTCAGAATAGGAAAAGGAGATGTTTAGGTCAATTTTATGCATTCTGGCGTTCGTAGATACAAGAAAACTGTTAAAATTCTTCAGAAACGTCACTTTTGAAGTGTTTTCTTGTACTGTTAAGCCAATCAGATACCCTACGGGCTCGGAAAGTGCAACGAAACCATCAAATTTTAGCTAGAAACTGTATTTTTGTCGATTTTTATTGAATTTGAACTATATTTCAACGTTTTTTGATGGTTCTGAGCCACCAAACACACTTAAAGCATGCAGAATCGACTCAGAATAGGAAAAGGAGACGTTTAGGTCAATTTTATGCATTCTGGCGTTCGTAGATACAAGAAAACTGTTAAAATTCTTCAGAAACGTCACTTTTGAAGTGTTTTCTTGTACTTTTAAGCCAATCAGATACCCTACGGGCTCGGAAAGTGCAACGAAACCATCAAATTTTAGCTAGAAACTGTATTTTCGTCGATTTTTATTGAATTTGAACTATATTTCAACGTTTTTTGATGGTTCTGAGCCACCAAACACACTTAAAGCATGCAGAATCGACTCAGAATAGGAAAAGGAGACGTTTAGGTCAATTTTATGCATTCTGGCGTTCGTAGATACAAGAAAACTGTTAAAATTCTTCAGAAACGTCACTTTTGAAGTGTTTTCTTGTACTTTTAAGCCAATCAGACACCCTACGGGCTCGGAAAGTGCAACGAAACCATCAAATTTTAGCTAGAAACTGTATTTTTGTCGATTTTTATTGAATTTGAACTATATTTCAACGTTTTTTGATGGTTCTGAGCCACCAAACACACTTAAAGCATGCAGAATCGACTCAGAATAGGAAAAGGAGACGTTTAGGTCAATTTTATGCATTCTGGCGTTCGTAGATACAAGAAAACTGTTAAAATTCTTCAGAAACGTCACTTTTGAAGTGTTTTCTTGGACTTTTAAGCCAATCAGATACCCTACGGGCTCGGAAAGTGCAACGAAACCATCAAATTTTAGCTAGAAACTGTATTTTTGTCGATTTTTATTGAATTTGAACTATATTTCAACGTTTTTTGATGGTTCTGAGCCACCAAACACACTTAAAGCATGCAGAATCGACTCAGAATAGGAAAAGGAGACGTTTAGGTCAATTTTATGCATTCTGGCGTTCGTAGATACAAGAAAACTGTTAAAATTCTTCAGAAACGTCACTTTTGAAGTGTTTTCTTGTACTTTAAAGCGAATCAGATACCCTACGGGCTCGGAAAGTGCAACGAAACCATCAAATTTTAGCTAGAAACTGTATTTTTGTCGATTTTTATTGAATTTGAACTATATTTCAACGTTTTTTGATGGTTCTGAGCCACCAAACACACTTAAAGCATGCAGAATCGACTCAGAATAGGAAAAGGAGACGTTTAGGTCAATTTTATGCATTCTGGCGTTCGTAGATACAAGAAAACTGTTAAAATTCTTCAGAAACGTCACTTTTGAAGTGTTTTCTTGTACTTTTAAGCCAATCAGATACCCTACGGGCTCGGAAAGTGCAACGAAACCATCAAATTTTAGCTAGAAACTGTATTTTTGTCGATTTTTATTGAATTTGAACTATATTTCAACGTTTTTTGATGGTTCTGAGCCACCAAACACACTTAAAGCATGCAGAATCGACTCAGAATAGGAAAAGGAGACGTTTAGGTCAATTTTATGCATTCTGGCGTTCGTAGATACAAGAAAACTGTTAAAATTCTTCAGAAACGTCACTTTTGAAGTGTTTTCTTGTACTTTTAAGCCAATCAGATACCCTACGGGCTCGGAAAGTGCAACGAAACCATCAAATTTTAGCTAGAAACTGTATTTTTGTCGATTTTTATTGAATTTGAACTATATTTCAACGTTTTTTGATGGTTCTGAGCCACCAAACACACTTAAAGCATGCAGAATCGACTCAGAATAGGAAAAGGAGACGTTTAGGTCAATTTTATGCATTCTGGCGTTCGTAGATACAAGAAAACTGTTAAAATTCTTCAGAAACGTCACTTTTGAAGTGTTTTCTTGTACTTTTAAGCCAATCAGATACCCTACGGGCTCGGAAAGTGCAACGAAACCATCAAATTTTAGCTAGAAACTGTATTTTTGTCGATTTTTATTGAATTTGAACTATATTTCAACGTTTTTTGATGGTTCTGAGCCACCAAACACACTTAAAGCATGCAGAATCGACTCAGAATAGGAAAAGGAGACGTTTAGGTCAATTTTATGCATTCTGGCGTTCGTAGATACAAGAAAACTGTTAAAATTCTTCAGAAACGTCACTTTTGAAGTGTTTTCTTGTACTTTTAAGCCAATCAGATACCCTACGGGCTCGGAAAGTGCAACGAAACCATCAAATTTTAGCTAGAAACTGTATTTTTGTCGATTTTTATTGAATTTGAACTATATTTCAACGTTTTTTGATGGTTCTGAGCCACCAAACACACTTAAAGCATGCAGAATGGACTCAGAATAGGAAAAGGAGACGTTTAGGTCAATTTTATGCATTCTGGCGTTCGTAGATACAAGAAAACTGTTAAAATTCTTCAGAAACGTCACTTTTGAAGTGTTTTCTTGTACTTTTAAGCCAATCAGATACCCTACGGGCTCGGAAAGTGCAACGAAACCATCAAATTTTAGCTAGAAACTGTATTTTTGTCGATTTTTATTGAATTTGAACTATATTTCAACGTTTTTTGATGGTTCTGAGCCACCAAACACACTTAAAGCATGCAGAATCGACTCAGAATAGGAAAAGGAGACGTTTAGGTCAAATTTATGCATTCTGGCGTTCGTAGATACAAGAAAACTGTTAAAATTCTTCAGAAACGTCACTTTTGAAGTGTTTTCTTGTACTTTTAAGCCAATCAGATACCCTACGGGCTCGGAAAGTGCAACGAAACCACCAAATTTTAGCTAGAAACTGTATTTTTGTCGATTTTTATTGAATTTGAACTATATTTCAACGTTTTTTGATGGTTCTGAGCCACCAAACACACTTAAAGCATGCAGAATCGACTCAGAATAGGAAAAGGAGACGTTTAGGTCAATTTTATGCATTCTGGCGTTCGTAGATACAAGAAAACTGTTAAAATTCTTCAGAAACGTCACTTTTGAAGTGTTTTCTTGTACTTTTAAGCCAATCAGATACCCTACGGGCTCGGAAAGTGCAACGAAACCATCAAATTTTAGCTAGAAACTGTATTTTTGTCGATTTTTATTGAATTTGAACTATATTTCAACGTTTTTTGATGGTTCTGAGCCACCAAACACACTTAAAGCATGCAGAATCGACTCAGAATAGGAAAAGGAGATGTTTAGGTCAATTTTATGCATTCTGGCGTTCGTAGATACAAGAAAACTGTTAAAATTCTTCAGAAACGTCACTTTTGAAGTGTTTTCTTGTACTGTTAAGCCAATCAGATACCCTACGGGCTCGGAAAGTGCAACGAAACCATCAAATTTTAGCTAGAAACTGTATTTTTGTCGATTTTTATTGAATTTGAACTATATTTCAACGTTTTTTGATGGTTCTGAGCCACCAAACACACTTAAAGCATGCAGAATCGACTCAGAATAGGAAAAGGAGACGTTTAGGTCAATTTTATGCATTCTGGCGTTCGTAGATACAAGAAAACTGTTAAAATTCTTCAGAAACGTCACTTTTGAAGTGTTTTCTTGTACTTTTAAGCCAATCAGATACCCTACGGGCTCGGAAAGTGCAACGAAACCATCAAATTTTAGCTAGAAACTGTATTTTCGTCGATTTTTATTGAATTTGAACTATATTTCAACGTTTTTTGATGGTTCTGAGCCACCAAACACACTTAAAGCATGCAGAATCGACTCAGAATAGGAAAAGGAGACGTTTAGGTCAATTTTATGCATTCTGGCGTTCGTAGATACAAGAAAACTGTTAAAATTCTTCAGAAACGTCACTTTTGAAGTGTTTTCTTGTACTTTTAAGCCAATCAGATACCCTACGGGCTCGGAAAGTGCAACGAAACCATCAAATTTTAGCTAGAAACTGTATTTTTGTCGATTTTTATTGAATTTGAACTATATTTCAACGTTTTTTGATGGTTCTGAGCCACCAAACACACTTAAAGCATGCAGAATCGACTCAGAATAGGAAAAGGAGACGTTTAGGTCAATTTTATGCATTCTGGCGTTCGTAGATACAAGAAAACTGTTAAAATTCTTCAGAAACGTCACTTTTGAAGTGTTTTCTTGGACTTTTAAGCCAATCAGATACCCTACGGGCTCGGAAAGTGCAACGAAACCATCAAATTTTAGCTAGAAACTGTATTTTTGTCGATTTTTATTGAATTTGAACTATATTTCAACGTTTTTTGATGGTTCTGAGCCACCAAACACACTTAAAGCATGCAGAATCGACTCAGAATAGGAAAAGGAGACGTTTAGGTCAATTTTATGCATTCTGGCGTTCGTAGATACAAGAAAACTGTTAAAATTCTTCAGAAACGTCACTTTTGAAGTGTTTTCTTGTACTTTAAAGCGAATCAGATACCCTACGGGCTCGGAAAGTGCAACGAAACCATCAAATTTTAGCTAGAAACTGTATTTTTGTCGATTTTTATTGAATTTGAACTATATTTCAACGTTTTTTGATGGTTCTGAGCCACCAAACACACTTAAAGCATGCAGAATCGACTCAGAATAGGAAAAGGAGACGTTTAGGTCAATTTTATGCATTCTGGCGTTCGTAGATACAAGAAAACTGTTAAAATTCTTCAGAAACGTCACTTTTGAAGTGTTTTCTTGTACTTTTAAGCCAATCAGATACCCTACGGGCTCGGAAAGTGCAACGAAACCATCAAATTTTAGCTAGAAACTGTATTTTTGTCGATTTTTATTGAATTTGAACTATATTTCAACGTTTTTTGATGGTTCTGAGCCACCAAACACACTTAAAGCATGCAGAATCGACTCAGAATAGGAAAAGGAGACGTTTAGGTCAATTTTATGCATTCTGGCGTTCGTAGATACAAGAAAACTGTTAAAATTCTTCAGAAACGTCACTTTTGAAGTGTTTTCTTGTACTTTTAAGCCAATCAGATACCCTACGGGCTCGGAAAGTGCAACGAAACCATCAAATTTTAGCTAGAAACTGTATTTTTGTCGATTTTTATTGAATTTGAACTATATTTCAACGTTTTTTGATGGTTCTGAGCCACCAAACACACTTAAAGCATGCAGAATCGACTCAGAATAGGAAAAGGAGACGTTTAGGTCAATTTTATGCATTCTGGCGTTCGTAGATACAAGAAAACTGTTAAAATTCTTCAGAAACGTCACTTTTGAAGTGTTTTCTTGTACTTTTAAGCCAATCAGATACCCTACGGGCTCGGAAAGTGCAACGAAACCATCAAATTTTAGCTAGAAACTGTATTTTTGTCGATTTTTATTGAATTTGAACTATATTTCAACGTTTTTTGATGGTTCTGAGCCACCAAACACACTTAAAGCATGCAGAATCGACTCAGAATAGGAAAAGGAGACGTTTAGGTCAATTTTATGCATTCTGGCGTTCGTAGATACAAGAAAACTGTTAAAATTCTTCAGAAACGTCACTTTTGAAGTGTTTTCTTGTACTTTTAAGCCAATCAGATACCCTACGGGCTCGGAAAGTGCAACGAAACCATCAAATTTTAGCTAGAAACTGTATTTTTGTCGATTTTTATTGAATTTGAACTATATTTCAACGTTTTTTGATGGTTCTGAGCCACCAAACACACTTAAAGCATGCAGAATGGACTCAGAATAGGAAAAGGAGACGTTTAGGTCAATTTTATGCATTCTGGCGTTCGTAGATACAAGAAAACTGTTAAAATTCTTCAGAAACGTCACTTTTGAAGTGTTTTCTTGTACTTTTAAGCCAATCAGATACCCTACGGGCTCGGAAAGTGCAACGAAACCATCAAATTTTAGCTAGAAACTGTATTTTTGTCGATTTTTATTGAATTTGAACTATATTTCAACGTTTTTTGATGGTTCTGAGCCACCAAACACACTTAAAGCATGCAGAATCGACTCAGAATAGGAAAAGGAGACGTTTAGGTCAATTTTATGCATTCTGGCGTTCGTAGATACAAGAAAACTGTTAAAATTCTTCAGAAACGTCACTTTTGAAGTGTTTTCTTGTACTTTTAAGCCAATCAGATACCCTACGGGCTCGGAAAGTGCAACGAAACCATCAAATTTTAGCTAGAAACTGTATTTTTGTCGATTTTTATTGAATTTGAACTATATTTCAACGTTTTTTGATGGTTCTGAGCCACCAAACACACTTAAAGCATGCAGAATCGACTCAGAATAGGAAAAGGAGACGTTTAGGTCAATTTTATGCATTCTGGCGTTCGTAGATACAAGAAAACTGTTAAAATTCTTCAGAAACGTCACTTTTGAAGTGTTTTCTTGTACTTTTAAGCCAATCAGATACCCTACGGGCTCGGAAAGTGCAACGAAACCATCAAATTTTAGCTAGAAACTGTATTTTTGTCGATTTTTATTGAATTTGAACTATATTTCAACGTTTTTTGATGGTTCTGAGCCACCAAACACACTTAAAGCATGCAGAATCGACTCAGAATAGGAAAAGGAGACGTTTAGGTCAATTTTATGCATTCTGGCGTTCGTAGATACAAGAAAACTGTTAAAATTCTTCAGAAACGTCACTTTTGAAGTGTTTTCTTGTACTTTTAAGCCAATCAGATACCCTACGGGCTCGGAAAGTGCAACGAAACCATCAAATTTTAGCTAGAAACTGTATTTTTGTCGATTTTTATTGAATTTGAACTATATTTCAACGTTTTTTGATGGTTCTGAGCCACCAAACACACTTAAAGCATGCAGAATCGACTCAGAATAGGAAAAGGAAACGTTTAGGTCAATTTTATGCATTCTGGCGTTCGTAGATACAAGAAAACTGTTAAAATTCTTCAGAAACGTCACTTTTGAAGTGTTTTCTTGTACTTTTAAGCCAATCAGATACCCTACGGGCTCGGAAAGTGCAACGAAACCATCAAATTTTAGCTAGAAACTGTATTTTTGTCGATTTTTATTGAATTTGAACTATATTTCAACGTTTTTTGATGGTTCTGAGCCACCAAACACACTTAAAGCATGCAGAATCGATTCAGAATAGGAAAAGGAGACGTTTAGGTCAATTTTATGCATTCTGGCGTTCGTAGATACAAGAAAACTGTTAAAATTCTTCAGAAACATCACTTTTGAAGTGTTTTCTTGTACTTTTAAGCCAATCAGATACCCTACGGGCTCGGAAAGTGCAACGAAACCATCAAATTTTAGCTAGAAACTGTATTTTTGTCGATTTTTATTGAATTTGAACTATATTTCAACGTTTTTTGATGGTTCTGAGCCACCAAACACACTTAAAGCATGCAGAATCGACTCAGAATAGGAAAAGGAGACGTTTAGGTCAATTTTATGCATTCTGGCGTTCGTAGATACAAGAAAACTGTTAAAATTCTTCAGAAACGTCACTTTTGAAGTGTTTTCTTGTACTTTTAAGCCAATCAGATACCCTACGGGCTCGGAAAGTGCAACGAAACCATCAAATTTTAGCTAGAAACTGTATTTTTGTCGATTTTTATTGAATTTGAACTATATTTCAACGTTTTTTGATGGTTCTGAGCCACCAAACACACTTAAAGCATGCAGAATCGACTCAGAATAGGAAAAGGAGACGTTTAGGTCAATTTTATGCATTCTGGCGTTCGTAGATACAAGAAAACTGTTAAAATTCTTCAGAAACGTCACTTTTGAAGTGTTTTCTTGTACTTTTAAGCCAATCAGATACCCTACGGGCTCGGAAAGTGCAACGAAACCATCAAATTTTAGCTAGAAACTGTATTTTTGTCGATTTTTATTGAATTTGAACTATATTTCAACGTTTTTTGATGGTTCTGAGCCACCAAACACACTTAAAGCATGCAGAATCGACTCAGAATAGGAAAAGGAGACGTTTAGGTCAATTTTATGCATTCTGGCGTTCGTAGATACAAGAAAACTGTTAAAATTCTTCAGAAACGTCACTTTTGAAGTGTTTTCTTGTACTTTTAAGCCAATCAGATACCCTACGGGCTCGGAAAGTGCAACGAAACCATCAAATTTTAGCTAGAAACTGTATTTTTGTCGATTTTTATTGAATTTGAACTATATTTCAACGTTTTTTGATGGTTCTGAGCCACCAAACACACTTAAAGCATGCAGAATCGACTCAGAATAGGAAAAGGAGACGTTTAGGTCAATTTTATGCATTCTGGCGTTCGTAGATACAAGAAAACTGTTAAAATTCTTCAGAAACGTCACTTTTGAAGTGTTTTCTTGTACTTTTAAGCCAATCAGATACCCTACGGGCTCGGAAAGTGCAACGAAACCATCAAATTTTAGCTAGAAACTGTATTTTTGTCGATTTTTATTGAATTTGAACTATATTTCAACGTTTTTTGATGGTTCTGAGCCACCAAACACACTTAAAGCATGCAGAATCGACTCAGAATAGGAAAAGGAGACGTTTAGGTCAATTTTATGCATTCTGGCGTTCGTAGATACAAGAAAACTGTTAAAATTCTTCAGAAACGTCACTTTTGAAGTGTTTTCTTGTACTTTTAAGCCAATCAGATACCCTACGGGCTCGGAAAGTGCAACGAAACCATCAAATTTTAGCTAGAAACTGTATTTTTGTCGATTTTTATTGAATTTGAACTATATTTCAACGTTTTTTGATGGTTCTGAGCCACCAAACACACTTAAAGCATGCAGAATCGACTCCGAATAGGAAAAGGAGACGTTTAGGTCAATTTTATGCATTCTGGCGTTCGTAGATACAAGAAAACTGTTAAAATTCTTCAGAAACGTCACTTTTGAAGTGTTTTCTTGTACTTTTAAGCCAATCAGATACCCTACGGGCTCGGAAAGTGCAACGAAACCATCAAATTTTAGCTAGAAACTGTATTTTTGTCGATTTTTATTGAATTTGAACTATATTTCAACGTTTTTTGATGGTTCTGAGCCACCAAACACACTTAAAGCATGCAGAATCGACTCAGAATAGGAAAAGGAGACGTTTAGGTCAATTTTATGCATTCTGGCGTTCGTAGATACAAGAAAACTGTTAAAATTCTTCAGAAACGTCACTTTTGAAGTGTTTTCTTGTACTTTTAAGCCAATCAGATACCCTACGGGCTCGGAAAGTGCAACGAAACCATCAAATTTTAGCTAGAAACTGTATTTTTGTCGATTTTTATTGAATTTGAACTATATTTCAACGTTTTTTGATGGTTCTGAGCCACCAAACACACTTAAAGCATGCAGAATCGACTCAGAATAGGAAAAGGAGACGTTTAGGTCAATTTTATGCATTCTGGCGTTCGTAGATACAAGAAAACTGTTAAAATTCTTAAGAAACGTCACTTTTGAAGTGTTTTCTTGTACTTTTAAGCCAATCAGATACCCTACGGGCTCGGAAAGTGCAACGAAACCATCAAATTTTAGCTAGAAACTGTATTTTTGTCGATTTTTATTGAATTTGAACTATATTTCAACGTTTTTTGATGGTTCTGAGCCACCAAACACACTTAAAGCATGCAGAATCGACTCAGAATAGGAAAAGGAGAAGTTTAGGTCAATTTTATGCATTCTGGCGTTCGTAGATACAAGAAAACTGTTAAAATTCTTCAGAAACGTCACTTTTGAAGTGTTTTCTTGTACTTTTAAGCCAATCAGATACCCTACGGGCTCGGAAAGTGCAACGAAACCATCAAATTTTAGCTAGAAACTGTATTTTTGTCGATTTTTATTGAATTTGAACTATATTTCAACGTTTTTTGATGGTTCTGAGCCACCAAACACACTTAAAGCATGCAGAATCGACTCAGAATAGGAAAAGGAGACGTTTAGGTCAATTTTATGCATTCTGGCGTTCGTAGATACAAGAAAACTGTTAAAATTCTTCAGAAACGTCACTTTTGAAGTGTTTTCTTGTACTTTTAAGCCAATCAGATACCCTACGGGCTCGGAAAGTGCAACGAAACCATCAAATTTTAGCTAGAAACTGTATTTTTGTCGATTTTTATTGAATTTGAACTATATTTCAACGTTTTTTGATGGTTCTGAGCCACCAAACACACTTAAAGCATGCAGAATCGATTCAGAATAGGAAAAGGAGACGTTTAGGTCAATTTTATGCATTCTGGCGTTCGTAGATACAAGAAAACTGTTAAAATTCTTCAGAAACGTCACTTTTGAAGTGTTTTCTTGTACTTTTAAGCCAATCAGATACCCTACGGGCTCGGAAAGTGCAACGAAACCATCAAATTTTAGCTAGAAACTGTATTTTTGTCGATTTTTATTGAATTTGAACTATATTTCAACGTTTTTTGATGGTTCTGAGCCACCAAACTCACTTAAAGCATGCAGAATCGACTCAGAATAGGAAAAGGAGACGTTTAGGTCAATTTTATGCATTCTGGCGTTCGTAGATACAAGAAAACTGTTAAAATTCTTCAGAAACGTCACTTTTGAAATGTTTTCTTGTACTTTTAAGCCAATCAGATACCCTACGGGCTCGGAAAGTGCAACGAAACCATCAAATTTTAGCTAGAAACTGTATTTTTGCCGATTTTTATTGAATTTGAACTATATTTCAACGTTTTTTGATGGTTCTGAGCCACCAAACACACTTAAAGCATGCAGAATCGACTCAGAATAGGAAAAGGAGACGTTTAGGTCAATTTTATGCATTCTGGCGTTCGTAGATACAAGAAAACTGTTAAAATTCTTCAGAAACGTCACTTTTGAAGTGTTTTCTTGTACTTTTAAGCCAATCAGATACCCTACGGGCTCGGAAAGTGCAACGAAACCATCAAATTTTAGCTAGAAACTGTATTTTTGTCGATTTTTATTGAATTTGAACTATATTTCAACGTTTTTTGATGGTTCTGAGCCACCAAACACACTTAAAGCATGCAGAATCGACTCAGAATAGGAAAAGGAGACGTTTAGGTCAATTTTATGCATTCTGGCGTTCGTAGATACAAGAAAACTGTTAAAATTCTTCAGAAACGTCACTTTTGAAGTGTTTTCTTGTACTTTTAAGCCAATCAGATACCCTACGGGCTCGGAAAGTGCAACGAAACCATCAAATTTTAGCTAGAAACTGTATTTTTGTCGATTTTTATTGAATTTGAACTATATTTCAACGTTTTTTGATGGTTCTGAGCCACCAAACACACTTAAAGCATGCAGAATCGACTCAGAATAGGAAAAGGAGACGTTTAGGTCAATTTTATGCATTCTGGCGTTCGTAGATACAAGAAAACTGTTAAAATTCTTCAGAAACGTCACTTTTGAAGTGTTTTCTTGTACTTTTAAGCCAATCAGATATCCTACGGGCTCGGAAAGTGCAACGAAACCATCAAATTTTAGCTAGAAACTGTATTTTTGTCGATTTTTATTGAATTTGAACTATATTTCAACGTTTTTTGATGGTTCTGAGCCACCAAACACACTTAAAGCATGCAGAATCGACTCAGAATAGGAAAAGGAGACGTTTAGGTCAATTTTATGCATTCTGGCGTTCGTAGTTACAAGAAAACTGTTAAAATTCTTCAGAAACGTCACTTTTGAAGTGTTTTCTTGTACTTTTAAGCCAATCAGATACCCTACGGGCTCGGAAAGTGCAACGAAACCATCAAATTTTAGCTAGAAACTGTATTTTTGTCGATTTTTATTGAATTTGAACTATATTTCAACGTTTTTTGATGGTTCTGAGCCACCAAACACACTTAAAGCATGCAGAATCGATTCAGAATAGGAAAAGGAGACGTTTAGGTCAATTTTATGCATTCTGGCTTTCGTAGATACAAGAAAACTGTTAAAATTCTTCAGAAACGTCACTTTTGAAGTGTTTTCTTGTACTTTTAAGCCAATCAGATACCCTACGGGCTCGGAAAGTGCAACGAAACCATCAAATTTTAGCTAGAAACTGTATTTTTGTCGATTTTTATTGAATTTGAACTATATTTCAACGTTTTTTGATGGTTCTGAGCCACCAAACTCACTTAAAGCATGCAGAATCGACTCAGAATAGGAAAAGGAGACGTTTAGGTCAATTTTATGCATTCTGGCGTTCGTAGATACAAGAAAACTGTTAAAATTCTTCAGAAACGTCACTTTTGAAATGTTTTCATGTACTTTTAAGCCAATCAGATACCCAACGGGCTCGGAAAGTGCAACGAAACCATCAAATTTTAGCTAGAAACTGTATTTTTGTCGATTTTTATTGAATTTGAACTATATTTCAACGTTTTTTGATGGTTCTGAGCCACCAAACACACTTAAAGCATGCAGAATCGACTCAGAATAGGAAAAGGAGACGTTTAGGTCAATTTTATGCATTCTGGCGTTCGTAGATACAAGAAAACTGTTAAAATTCTTCAGAAACGTCACTTTTGAAGTGTTTTCTTGTACTTTTAAGCCAATCAGATACCCTACGGGCTCGGAAAGTGCAACGAAACCATCAAATTTTAGCTAGAAACTGTATTTTTGTCGATTTTTATTGAATTTGAACTATATTTCAACGTTTTTTGATGGTTCTGAGCCACCAAACACACTTAAAGCATGCAGAATCGACTCAGAATAGGAAAAGGAGACGTTTAGGTCAATTTTATGCATTCTGGCGTTCGTAGATACAAGAAAACTGTTAAAATTCTTCAGAAACGTCACTTTTGAAGTGTTTTCTTGTACTTTTAAGCCAATCAGATACCCTACGGGCTCGGAAAGTGCAACGAAACCATCAAATTTTAGCTAGAAACTGTATTTTTGTCGATTTTTATTGAATTTGAACTATATTTCAACGTTTTTTGATGGTTCTGAGCCACCAAACACACTTAAAGCATGCAGAATCGACTCAGAATAGGAAAAGGAGACGTTTAGGTCAATTTTATGCATTCTGGCGTTCGTAGATACAAGAAAACTGTTAAAATTCTTCAGAAACGTCACTTTTGAAGTGTTTTCTTGTACTTTTAAGCCAATCAGATACCCTACGGGCTCGGAAAGTGCAACGAAACCATCAAATTTTAGCTAGAAACTGTATTTTTGTCGATTTTTATTGAATTTGAACTATATTTCAACGTTTTTTGATGGTTCTGAGCCACCAAACACACTTAAAGCATGCAGAATCGACTCAGAATAGGAAAAGGAGACGTTTAGGTCAATTTTATGCATTCTGGCGTTCGTAGATACAAGAAAACTGTTAAAATTCTTCAGAAACGTCACTTTTGAAGTGTTTTCTTGTACTTTTAAGCCAATCAGATACCCTACGGGCTCGGAAAGTGCAACGAAACCATCAAATTTTAGCTAGAAACTGTATTTTTGTCGATTTTTATTGAATTTGAACTATATTTCAACGTTTTTTGATGGTTCTGAGCCACCAAACACACTTAAAGCATGCAGAATCGACTCAGAATAGGAAAAGGAGACGTTTAGGTCAATTTTATGCATTCTGGCGTTCGTAGATACAAGAAAACCTTTAAAATTCTTCAGAAACGTCACTTTTGAAGTGTTTTCTTGTACTTTTAAGCCAATCAGATACCCTACGGGCTCGGAAAGTGCAACGAAACCATCAAATTTTAGCTAGAAACTGTATTTTTGTCGATTTTTATTGAATTTGAACTATATTTCAACTTTTTTTGATGGTTCTGAGCCACCAAACACACTTAAAGCATGCAGAATCGACTCAGAATAGGAAAAGGAGACGTTTAGGTCAATTTTATGCATTCTGGCGTTCGTAGATACAAGAAAACTGTTAAAATTCTTCAGAAACGTCACTTTTGAAGTGTTTTCTTGTACTTTTAAGCCAATCAGATACCCAACGGGCTCGGAAAGTGCAACGAAACCATCAAATTTTAGCTAGAAACTGTATTTTTGTCGATTTTTATTGAATTTGAACTATATTTCAACGTTTTTTGATGGTTCTGAGCCACCAAACACACTTAAAGCATGCAGAACCGACTCAGAATAGGAAAAGGAGACGTTTAGGTCAATTTTATGCATTCTGGCGTTCGTAGATACAAGAAAACTGTTAAAATTCTTCAGAAACGTCACTTTTGAAGTGTTTTCTTGTACTTTTAAGCCAATCAGATACCCTACGGGCTCGGAAAGTGCAACGAAACCATCAAATTTTAGCTAGAAACTGTATTTTTGTCGATTTTTATTGAATTTGAACTATATTTCAACGTTTTTTGATGGTTCTGAGCCACCAAACACACTTAAAGCATGCAGAATCGACTCAGAATAGGAAAAGGAGACGTTTAGGTCAATTTTATGCATTCTGGCGTTCGTAGATACAAGAAAACTGTTAAAATTCTTCAGAAACGTCACTTTTGAAGTGTTTTCTTGTACTTTTAAGCCAATCAGATACCCTACGGGCTCGGAAAGTGCAACGAAACCATCAAATTTTAGCTAGAAACTGTATTTTTGTCGATTTTTATTGAATTTGAACTATATTTCAACGTTTTTTGATGGTTCTGAGCCACCAAACACACTTAAAGCATGCAGAATCGACTCAGAATAGGAAGAGGAGACGTTTAGGTCAATTTTATGCATTCTGGCGTTCGTAGATACAAGAAAACTGTTAAAATTCTTCAGAAACGTCACTTTTGAAGTGTTTTCTTGTACTTTTAAGCCAATCAGATACCCTACGGGCTCGGAAAGTGCAACGAAACCATCAAATTTTAGCTAGAAACTGTATTTTTGTCGATTTTTATTGAATTTGAACTATATTTCAACGTTTTTTTGATGGTTCTGAGCCACCAAACACACTTAAAGCATGCAGAATCGACTCAGAATAGGAAAAGGAGACGTTTAGGTCAATTTTATGCATTCTGGCGTTCGTAGATACAAGAAAACTGTTAAAATTCTTCAGAAACGTCACTTTTGAAGTGTTTTCTTGTACTTTTAAGCCAATCAGATACCCTACGGGCTCGGAAAGTGCAACGAAACCATCAAATTTTAGCTAGAAACTGTATTTTTGTCGATTTTTATTGAATTTGAACTATATTTCAACGTTTTTTGATGGTTCTGAGCCACCAAACACACTTAAAGCATGCAGAATCGACTCAGAATAGGAAAAGGAGACGTTTAGGTCAATTTTATGCATTCTGGCGTTCGTAGATACAAGAAAACTGTTAAAATTCTTCAGAAACGTCACTTTTGAAGTGTTTTCTTGTACTTTTAAGCCAATCAGATACCCTACGGGCTCGGAAAGTGCAACGAAACCATCAAATTTTAGCTAGAAACTGTATTTTTGTCGATTTTTATTGAATTTGAACTATATTTCAACGTTTTTTGATGGTTCTGAGCCACCAAACACACTTAAAGCATGCAGAATCGACTCAGAATAGGAAAAGGAGACGTTTAGGTCAATTTTATGCATTCTGGCGTTCGTAGATACAAGAAAACTGTTAAAATTCTTCAGAAACGTCACTTTTGAAGTGTTTTCTTGTACTTTTAAGCCAATCAGATACCCTACGGGCTCGGAAAGTGCAACGAAACCATCAAATTTTAGCTAGAAACTGTATTTTTGTCGATTTTTATTGAATTTGAACTATATTTCAACGTTTTTTGATGGTTCTGAGCCACCAAACACACTTAAAGCATGCAGAATCGACTCAGAATAGGAAAAGTAGACGTTTAGGTCAATTTTATGCATTCTGGCGTTCGTAGATACAAGAAAACTGTTAAAATTCTTCAGAAACGTCACTTTTGAAGTGTTTTCTTGTACTTTTAAGCCAATCAGATACCCTACGGGCTCGGAAAGTGCAACGAAACCATCAAATTTTAGCTAGAAACTGTATTTTTGTCGATTTTTATTGAATTTGAACTATATTTCAACGTTTTTTGATGGTTCTGAGCCACCAAACACACTTAAAGCATGCAGAATCGACTCAGAATAGGAAAAGGAGACGTTTAGGTCAATTTTATGCATTCTGGCGTTCGTAGATACAAGAAAACTGTTAAAATTCTTCAGAAACGTCACTTTTGAAGTGTTTTCTTGTACTTTTAAGCCAATCAGATACCCTACGGGCTCGGAAAGTGCAACGAAACCATCAAATTTTAGCTAGAAACTGTATTTTTGTCGATTTTTATTGAATTTGAACTATATTTCAACGTTTTTTGATGGTTCTGAGCCACCAAACACACTTAAAGCATGCAGAATCGACTCAGAATAGGAAAAGGAGACGTTTAGGTCAATTTTATGCATTCTGGCGTTCGTGGATACAAGAAAACTGTTAAAATTCTTCAGAAACGTCACTTTTGAAGTGTTTTCTTGTACTTTTAAGCCAATCAGATACCCTACGGGCTCGGAAAGTGCAACGAAACCATCAAATTTTAGCTAAAAACTGTATTTTTGTCGATTTTTATTGAATTTGAACTATATTTCAACGTTTTTTGATGGTTCTGAGCCACCAAACACACTTAAAGCATGCAGAATCGACTCAGAATAGGAAAAGGAGACGTTTAGGTCAATTTTATGCATTCTGGCGTTCGTAGATACAAGAAAACTGTTAAAATTCTTCAGAAACGTCACTTTTGAAGTGTTTTCTTGTACTTATAAGCCAATCAGATGCCCTACGGGCTCGGAAAGTGCAACGAAACCATCAAATTTTAGCTAGAAGCTGTATTTTTGTCGATTTTTATTGAATTTGAACTATATTTCAACGTTTTTTGATGGTTCTGAGCCACCAAACACACTTAAAGCATGCAGAATCGACTCAGAATAGGAAAAGGAGACGTTTAGGTCAATTTTATGCATTCTGGCGTTCGTAGATACAAGAAAACTGTTAAAATTCTTCAGAAACGTCACTTTTGAAGTGTTTTCTTGTACTTTTAAGCCAATCAGATACCCTACGGGCTCGGAAAGTGCAACGAAACCATCAAATTTTAGCTAGAACCTGTATTTTTGTCGATTTTTATTGAATTTGAACTATATTTCAACGTTTTTTGATGGTTCTGAGCCACCAAACACACTTAAAGCATGCAGAATCGACTCAGAATAGGAAAAGGAGACGTTTAGGTCAATTTTATGCATTCTGGCGTTCGTGGATACAAGAAAACTGTTAAAATTCTTCAGAAACGTCACTTTTGAAGTGTTTTCTTGTACTTTTAAGCCAATCAGATACCCTACGGGCTCGGAAAGTGCAACGAAACCATCAAATTTTAGCTAGAAACTGTATTTTTGTCGATTTTTATTGAATTTGAACTATATTTCAACGTTTTTTGATGGTTCTGAGCCACCAAACACACTTAAAGCATGCAGAATCGACTCAGAATAGGAAAAGGAGACGTTTAGGTCAATTTTATGCATTCTGGCGTTCGTAGATACAAGAAAACTGTTAAAATTCTTCAGAAACGTCACTTTTGAAGTGTTTTCTTGTACTTTTAAGCCAATCAGATACCCAACGGGCTCGGAAAGTGCAACGAAACCATCAAATTTTAGCTAGAAACTGTATTTTTGTCGATTTTTATTGAATTTGAACTATATTTCAACGTTTTTTGATAGTTCTGAGCCACCAAACACACTTAAAGCATGCAGAATCGACTCAGAATAGGAAAAGGAGACGTTTAGGTCAATTTTATGCATTCTGGCGTTCGTAGATACAAGAAAACTGTTAAAATTCTTCAGAAACGTCACTTTTGAAGTGTTTTCTTGTACTTTTAAGCCAATCAGATACCCTACGGGCTCGGAAAGTGCAACGAAACCATCAAATTTTAGCTAGAAACTGTATTTTTGTCGATTTTTATTGAATTTGAACTATATTTCAACGTTTTTTTATGGTTCTGAGCCACCAAACACACTTAAAGCATGCAGAATCGACTCAGAATAGGAAAAGGAGACGTTTAGGTCAATTTTATGCATTCTGGCGTTCGTAGATACAAGAAAACTGTTAAAATTCTTCAGAAACGTCACTTTTGAAGTGTTTTCTTGTACTTTTAAGCCAATCAGATACCCTACGGGCTCGGAAAGTGCAACGAAACCATCAAATTTTAGCTAGAAACTGTATTTTTGTCGATTTTTATTGAATTTGAACTATATTTCAACGTTTTTTGATGGTTCTGAGCCACCAAACACACTTAAAGCATGCAGAATCGACTCAGAATAGGAAAAGGAGACGTTTAGGTCAATTTTATGCATTCTGGCGTTCGTAGATACAAGAAAACTGTTAAAATTCTTCAGAAACGTCACTTTTGAAGTGTTTTCTTGTACTTTTAAGCCAATCAGATACCCAACGGGCTCGGAAAGTGCAACGAAACCATCAAATTTTAGCTAGAAACTGTATTTTTGTCGATTTTTATTGAATTTGAACTATATTTCAACGTTTTTTGATGGTTCTGAGCCACCAAACACACTTAAAGCATGCAGAATCGACTCAGAATAGGAAAAGGAGACGTTTAGGTCAATTTTATGCATTCTGGCGTTCGTAGATACAAGAAAACTGTTAAAATTCTTCAGAAACGTCACTTTTGAAGTGTTTTCTTGTACTTTTAAGCCAATCAGATACCCTACGGGCTCGGAAAGTGCAACGAAACCATCAAATTTTAGCTAGAAACTGTATTTTTGTCGATTTTTATTGAATTTGAACTATATTTCAACGTTTTTTGATGGTTCTGAGCCACCAAACACACTTAAAGCATGCAGAATCGACTCAGAATAGGAAAAGGAGACGTTTAGGTCAATTTTATGCATTCTGGCGTTCGTAGATACAAGAAAACTGTTAAAATTCTTCAGAAACGTCACTTTTGAAGTGTTTTCTTGTACTTTTAAGCCAATCAGATACCCTACGGGCTCGGAAAGTGCAACGAAACCATCAAATTTTAGCTAGAAACTGTATTTTTGTCGATTTTTATTGAATTTGAACTATATTTCAACGTTTTTTGATGGTTCTGAGCCACCAAACACACTTAAAGCATGCAGAATCGACTCAGAATAGGAAAAGGAGACGTTTAGGTCAATTTTATGCATTCTGGCGTTCGTAGATACAAGAAAACTGTTAAAATTCTTCAGAAACGTCACTTTTGAAGTGTTTTCTTGTACTTTTAAGCCAATCAGATACCCTACGGGCTCGGAAAGTGCAACGAAACCATCAAATTTTAGCTAGAAACTGTATTTTTGTCGATTTTTATTGAATTTGAACTATATTTCAACGTTTTTTGATGGTTCTGAGCCACCAAACACACTTAAAGCATGCAGAATCGACTCAGAATAGGAAAAGGAGACGTTTAGGTCAATTTTATGCATTCTGGCGTTCGTAGATACAAGAAAACTGTTAAAATTCTTCAGAAACGTCACTTTTGAAGTGTTTTCTTGTCCTTTTAAGCCAATCAGATACCCTACGGGCTCGGAAAGTGCAACGAAACCATCAAATTTTAGCTAGAAACTGTATTTTTGTCGATTTTTATTGAATTTGAACTATATTTCAACGTTTTTTGATGGTTCTGAGCCACCAAACACACTTAAAGCATGCAGAATCGACTCAGAATAGGAAAAGGAGACGTTTAGGTCAATTTTATGCATTCTGGCGTTCGTAGATACAAGAAAACTGTTAAAATTCTTCAGAAACGTCACTTTTGAAGTGTTTTCTTGTACTTTTAAGCCAATCAGATACCCTACGGGCTCGGAAAGTGCAACGAAACCATCAAATTTTAGCTAGAAACTGTATTTTTGTCGATTTTTATTGAATTTGAACTATATTTCAACGTTTTTTGATGGTTCTGAGCCACCAAACACACTTAAAGCATGCAGAATCGACTCAGAATAGGAAAAGGAGACGTTTAGGTCAATTTTATGCATTCTGGCGTTCGTAGATACAAGAAAACTGTTAAAATTCTTCAGAAACGTCACTTTTGAAGTGTTTTCCTGTACTTTTAAGCCAATCAGATACCCTACGGGCTCGGAAAGTGCAACGAAACCATCAAATTTTAGCTAGAAACTGTATTTTTGTCGATTTTTATTGAATTTGAACTATATTTCAACGTTTTTTGATGGTTCTGAACCACCAAACACACTTAAAGCATGCAGAATCGACTCAGAATAGGAAAAGGAGACGTTTAGGTCAATTTTATGCATTCTGGCGTTCGTAGATACAAGAAAACTGTTAAAATTCTTCAGAAACGTCACTTTTGAAGTGTTTTCTTGTACTTTTAAGCCAATCAGATACCCAACGGGCTCGGAAAGTGCAACGAAACCATCAAATTTTAGCTAGAAACTGTATTTTTGTCGATTTTTATTGAATTTGAACTATATTTCAACGTTTTTTGATGGTTCTGAGCCACCAAACACACTTAAAGCATGCAGAATCGACTCAGAATAGGAAAAGGAGACGTTTAGGTCAATTTTATGCATTCTGGCGTTCGTAGATACAAGAAAATGTTAAAATTCTTCAGAAACGTCACTTTTGAAGTGTTTTCTTGTCCTTTTAAGCCAATCAGATACCCTACGGGCTCGGAAAGTGCAACGAAACCATCAAATTTTAGCTAGAAACTGTATTTTTGTCGATTTTTATTGAATTTGAACTATATTTCAACGTTTTTTGATGGTTCTGAGCCACCAAACACACTTAAAGCATGCAGAATCGACTCAGAATAGGAAAAGGAGACGTTTAGGTCAATTTTATGCATTCTGGCGTTCGTAGATACAAGAAAACTGTTAAAATTCTTCAGAAACGTCACTTTTGAAGTGTTTTCTTGTACTTTTAAGCCAATCAGATACCCAACGGGCTCGGAAAGTGCAACGAAACCATCAAATTTTAGCTAGAAACTGTATTTTTGTCGATTTTTATTGAATTTGAACTATATTTCAACGTTTTTTGATGGTTCTGAGCCACCAAACACACTTAAAGCATGCAGAATCGACTCAGAATAGGAAAAGGAGACGTTTAGGTCAATTTTATGCATTCTGGCGTTCGTAGATACAAGAAAACTGTTAAAATTCTTCAGAAACGTCACTTTTGAAGTGTTTTCTTGTACTTTTAAGCCAATCAGATACCCTACGGGCTCGGAAAGTGCAACGAAACCATCAAATTTTAGCTAGAAACTGTATTTTTGTCGATTTTTATTGAATTTGAACTATATTTCAACGTTTTTTGATGGTTCTGAGCCACCAAACACACTTAAAGCATGCAGAATCGACTCAGAATAGGAAAAGGAGACGTTTAGGTCAATTTTATGCATTCTGGCGTTCGTAGATACAAGAAAACTGTTAAAATTCTTCAGAAACGTCACTTTTGAAGTGTTTTCTTGTACTTTTAAGCCAATCAGATACCCTACGGGCTCGGAAAGTGCAACGAAACCATCAAATTTTAGCTAGAAACTGTATTTTTGTCGATTTTTATTGAATTTGAACTATATTTCAAAGTTTTTTGATGGTTCTGAGCCACCAAACACACTTAAAGCATGCAGAATCGACTCAGAATAGGAAAAGGAGACGTTTAGGTCAATTTTATGCATTCTGGCGTTCGTAGATACAAGAAAACTGTTAAAATTCTTCAGAAACGTCACTTTTGAAGTGTTTTCTTGTCCTTTTAAGCCAATCAGATACCCAACGGGCTCGGAAAGTGCAACGAAACCATCAAATTTTAGCTAGAAACTGTATTTTTGTCGATTTTTATTGAATTTGAACTATATTTCAACGTTTTTTGATGGTTCTGAGCCACCAAACACACTTAAAGCATGCAGAATCGACTCAGAATAGGAAAAGGAGACGTTTAGGTCAATTTTATGCATTCTGGTGTTCGTAGATACAAGAAAACTGTTAAAATTCTTCAGAAACGTCACTTTTGAAGTGTTTTCTTGTACTTTTAAGCCAATCAGATACCCAACGGGCTCGGAAAGTGCAACGAAACCATCAAATTTTAGCTAGAAACTGTATTTTTGTCGATTTTTATTGAATTTGAACTATATTTCAACGTTTTTTGATGGTTCTGAGCCACCAAACACACTTAAAGCATGCAGAATCGACTCAGAATAGGAAAAGGAGACGTTTAGGTCAATTTTATGCATCTGGCGTTCGTAGATACAAGAAAACTGTTAAAATTCTTCAGAAACGTCACTTTTGAAGTGTTTTCTTGTACTTTTAAGCCAATCAGATACCCTACGGGCTCGGAAAGTGCAACGAAACCATCAAATTTTAGCTAGAAACTGTATTTTTGTCGATTTTTATTGAATTTGAACTATATTTCAACGTTTTTTGATGGTTCTGAGCCACCAAACACACTTAAAGCATGCAGAATCGACTCAGAATAGGAAAAGGAGACGTTTAGGTCAATTTTATGCATTCTGGCGTTCGTAGATACAAGAAAACTGTTAAAATTCTTCAGAAACGTCACTTTTGAAGTGTTTTCTTGTACTTTTAAGCCAATCAGATACCCTACGGGCTCGGAAAGTGCAACGAAACCATCAAATTTTAGCTAGAAACTGTATTTTTGTCGATTTTTATTGAATTTGAACTATATTTCAACGTTTTTTGATGGTTCTGAGCCACCAAACACACTTAAAGCATGCAGAATCGACTCAGAATAGGAAAAGGAGACGTTTAGGTCAATTTTATGCATTCTGGCGTTCGTAGATACAAGAAAACTGTTAAAATTCTTCAGAAACGTCACTTTTGAAGTGTTTTCTTGTACTTTTAAGCCAATCAGATACCCAACGGGCTCGGAAAGTGCAACGAAACCATCACATTTTAGCTAGAAACTGTATTTTTGTCGATTTTTATTGAATTTTAACTATATTTCAACGTTTTTTGATGGTTCTGAGCCACCAAACACACTTAAAGCATGCAGAATCGACTCAGAATAGGAAAAGGAGACGTTTAGGTCAATTTTATGCATTCTGGCGTTCGTAGATACAAGAAAACTGTTAAAATTCTTCAGAAACGTCACTTTTGAAGTGTTTTCTTGTACTTTTAAGCCAATCAGATACCCTACGGGCTCGGAAAGTGCAACGAAACCATCAAATTTTAGCTAGAAACTGTATTTTTGTAGATTTTTATTGAATTTGAATTATATTTCAACGTTTTTTGATGGTTCTGAGCCACCAAACTCACTTAAAGCATGCAGAATCGACTCAGAATAGGAAAAGGAGACGTTTAGGTCAATTTTATGCATTCTGGCGTTCGTAGATACAAGAAAACTGTTAAAATTCTTCAGAAACGTCACTTTTGAAGTGTTTTCTTGTACTTTTAAGCCAATCAGATACCCAACGGGCTCGGAAAGTGCAACGAAACCATCAAATTTTAGCTAGAAACTGTATTTTTGTCGATTTTTATTGAATTTGAACTATATTTCAACGTTTTTTAATGGTTCTGAGCCACCAAACACACTTAAAGCATGCAGAATCGACTCAGAATAGGAAAAGGAGACGTTTAGGTCAATTTTATGCATTCTGGCGTTCGTAGATACAAGAAAACTGTTAAAATTCTTCAGAAACGTCACTTTTGAAGTGTTTTCTTGTACTTTTAAGCCAATCAGATACCCAACGGGCTTGGAAAGTGCAACGAAACCATCAAATTTTAGCTAGAAACTGTATTTTTGTCGATTTTTATTGAATTTGAACTATATTTCAACGTTTTTTGATGGTTCTGAGCCACCAAACACACTTAAAGCATGCAGAATCGACTCAGAATAGGAAAAGGAGGCGTTTAGGTCAATTTTATGCATTCTGGCGTTCGTAGATACAAGAAAACTGTTAAAATTCTTCAGAAACGTCACTTTTGAAGTGTTTTCTTGTACTTTTAAGCCAATCAGATACCCTATGGGCTCGGAAAGTGCAACGAAACCATCAAATTTTAGCTAGAAACTGTATTTTTGTCGATTTTTATTGAATTTGAACTATATTTCAACGTTTTTTGATGGTTCTGAGCCACCAAACACACTTAAAGCATGCAGAATCGACTCAGAATAGGAAAAGGAGACGTTTAGGTCAATTTTATGCATTCTGGCGTTCGTAGATACAAGAAAACTGTTAAAATTCTTCAGAAACGTCACTTTTGAAGTGTTTTCTTGTCCTTTTAAGCCAATCAGATACCCAACGGGCTCGGAAAGTGCAACGAAACCATCAAATTTTAGCTAGAAACTGTATTTTTGTCGATTTTTATTGAATTTGAACTATATTTCAACGTTTTTTGATGGTTCTGAGCCACCAAACACACTTAAAGCATGCAGAATCGACTCAGAATAGGAAAAGGAGACGTTTAGGTCAATTTTATGCATTCTGGTGTTCGTAGATACAAGAAAACTGTTAAAATTCTTCAGAAACGTCACTTTTGAAGTGTTTTCTTGTACTTTTAAGCCAATCAGATACCCAACGGGCTCGGAAAGTGCAACGAAACCATCAAATTTTAGCTAGAAACTGTATTTTTGTCGATTTTTATTGAATTTGAACTATATTTCAACGTTTTTTGATGGTTCTGAGCCACCAAACACACTTAAAGCATGCAGAATCGACTCAGAATAGGAAAAGGAGACGTTTAGGTCAATTTTATGCATTCTGGCGTTCGTAGATACAAGAAAACTGTTAAAATTCTTCAGAAACGTCACTTTTGAAGTGTTTTCTTGTACTTTTAAGCCAATCAGATACCCTACGGGCTCGGAAAGTGCAACGAAACCATCAAATTTTAGCTAGAAACTGTATTTTTGTCGATTTTTATTGAATTTGAACTATATTTCAACGTTTTTTGATGGTTCTGAGCCACCAAACACACTTAAAGCATGCAGAATCGACTCAGAATAGGAAAAGGAGACGTTTAGGTCAATTTTATGCATTCTGGCGTTCGTAGATACAAGAAAACTGTTAAAATTCTTCAGAAACGTCACTTTTGAAGTGTTTTCTTGTACTTTTAAGCCAATCAGATACCCAACGGGCTCGGAAAGTGCAACGAAACCATCAAATTTTAGCTAGAAACTGTATTTTTGTCGATTTTTATTGAATTTGAACTATATTTCAACGTTTTTTGATGGTTCTGAGCCACCAAACACACTTAAAGCATGCAGAATCGACTCAGAATAGGAAAAGGAGACGTTTAGGTCAATTTTATGCATTCTGGCGTTCGTAGATACAAGAAAACTGTTAAAATTCTTCAGAAACGTCACTTTTGAAGTGTTTTCTTGTACTTTTAAGCCAATCAGATACCCTACGGGCTCGGAAAGTGCAACGAAACCATCAAATTTTAGCTAGAAACTGTATTTTTGTCGATTTTTATTGAATTTGAACTATATTTCAACGTTTTTTGATGGTTCTGAGCCACCAAACACACTTAAAGCATGCAGAATCGACTCAGAATAGGAAAAGGAGACGTTTAGGTCAATTTTATGCATTCTGGCGTTCGTAGATACAAGAAAACTGTTAAAATTCTTCAGAAACGTCACTTTTGAAGTGTTTTCTTGTACTTTTAAGCCAATCAGATACCCTACGGGCTCGGAAAGTGCAACGAAACCATCAAATTTTAGCTAGAAACTGTATTTTTGTCGATTTTTATTGAATTTGAACTATATTTCAACGTTTTTTGATGGTTCTGAGCCACCAAACACACTTAAAGCATGCAGAATCGACTCAGAATAGGAAAAGGAGACGTTTAGGTCAATTTTATGCATTCTGGCGTTCGTAGATACAAGAAAACTGTTAAAATTCTTCAGAAACGTCACTTTTGAAGTGTTTTCTTGTACTTTTAAGCCAATCAGATACCCTACGGGCTCGGAAAGTGCAACGAAACCATCAAATTTTAGCTAGAAACTGTATTTTTGTCGATTTTTATTGAATTTGAACTATATTTCAACGTTTTTTGATGGTTCTGAGCCACCAAACACACTTAAAGCATGCAGAATCGACTCAGAATAGGAAAAGGAGACGTTTAGGTCAATTTTATGCATTCTGGCGTTCGTAGATACAAGAAAACTGTTAAAATTCTTCAGAAACGTCACTTTTGAAGTGTTTTCTTGTACTTTTAAGCCAATCAGATACCCTACGGGCTCGGAAAGTGCAACGAAACCATCAAATTTTAGCTAGAAACTGTATTTTTGTCGATTTTTATTGAATTTGAACTATATTTCAACGTTTTTTGATGGTTCTGAGCCACCAAACACACTTAAAGCATGCAGAATCGACTCAGAATAGGAAAAGGAGACGTTTAGGTCAATTTTATGCATTCTGGCGTTCGTAGATACAAGAAAACTGTTAAAATTCTTCAGAAACGTCACTTCTGAAGTGTTTTCTTTTACTTTTAAGCCAATCAGATACCCTACGGGCTCGGAAAGTGCAACGAAACCATCAAATTTTAGCTAGAAACTGTATTTTTGTCGATTTTTATTGAATTTGAACTATATTTCAACGTTTTTTGATGGTTCTGAGCCACCAAAACACACTTAAAGCATGCAGAA
>NW_026973169.1:0-42480 GCF_036711695.1 Zophobas morio | reverse complement strand
ATGGTTTCGTTGCACTTTCCGAGCCCGTAGGGTATCTGATTGGCTTAAAAGTACAAGAAAACACTTCAAAAGTGACGTTTCTGAAGAATTTTAACAGTTTTCTTGTATCTACGAACGCCAGAATGCATAAAATTGACCTAAACGTCTCCTTTTCCTATTCTGAGTCGATTCTGCATGCTTTAAGTGTGTTTGGTGGCTCAGAACCATCAAAAAACGTTGAAATATAGTTCAAATTCAATAAAAATCGACAAAAATACAGTTTCTAGCTAAAATTTGATGGTTTCGTTGCACTTTCCGAGCCCGTAGGGTATCTGATTGGCTTAAAAGTACAAGAAAACACTTCAAAAGTGACGTTTCTGAAGAATTTTAACAGTTTTCTTGTATCTACGAACGCCAGAATGCATAAAATTGACCTAAACGTCTCCTTTTCCTATTCTGAGTCGATTCTGCATGCTTTAAGTGTGTTTGGTTGCTCAGAACCATCAAAAAACGTTGAAATATAGTTCAAATTCAATAAAAATCGACAAAAATACAGTTTCTAGCTAAAATTTGATGGTTTCGTTGCACTTTCCGAGCCCGTAGGGTATCTGATTGGCTTAAAAGTACAAGAAAACACTTCAAAAGTGACGTTTCTGAAGAATTTTAAAAGTTTTCTTGTATCTACGAACGCCAGAATGCATGAAATTGACCTAAACGTCTCCTTTTCCTATTCTGAGTCGATTCTGCATGCTTTAAGTGTGTTTGGTGGCTCAGAACCATCAAAAAACGTTGAAATATAGTTCAAATTCAATAAAAATCGACAAAAATACAGTTTCTAGCTAAAATTTGATGGTTTCGTTGCACTTTCCGAGCCCGTAGGGTATCTGATTGGCTTAAAAGTACAAGAAAACACTTCAAAAGTGACGTTTCTGAAGAATTTTAACAGTTTTCTTGTATCTACGAACGCCAGAATGCATAAAATTGACCTAAACGTCTCCTTTTCCTATTCTGAGTCGATTCTGCATGCTTTAAGTGTGTTTGGTGGCTCAGAACCATCAAAAAACGTTGAAATATAGTTCAAATTCAATAAAAATCGACAAAAATACAGTTTCTAGCTAAAATTTGATGGTTTCGTTGCACTTTCCGAGCCCGTAGGGTATCTGATTGGCTTAAAAGTACAAGAAAACACTTCAAAAGTGACGTTTCTGAAGAATTTTAACAGTTTTCTTGTATCTACGAACGCCAGAATGCATAAAATTGACCTAAACGTCTCCTTTTCCTATTCTGAGTCGATTCTGCATGCTTTAAGTGTGTTTGGTGGCTCAGAACCATCAAAAAACGTTGAAATATAGTTCAAATTCAATAAAAATCGACAAAAATACAGTTTCTAGCTAAAATTTGATGGTTTCGTTGCACTTTCCGAGCCCGTAGGGTATCTGATTGGCTTAAAAGTACAAGAAAACACTTCAAAAGTGACGTTTCTGAAGAATTTTAACAGTTTTCTTGTATCTACGAACGCCAGAATGCATAAAATTGACCTAAACGTCTCCTTTTCCTATTCTGAGTCGATTCTGCATGCTTTAAGTGTGTTTGGTGGCTCAGAACCATCAAAAAACGTTGAAATATAGTTCAAATTCAATAAAAATCGACAAAAATACAGTTTCTAGCTAAAATTTGATGGTTTCGTTGCACTTTCCGAGCCCGTAGGGTATCTGATTGGCTTAAAAGTACAAGAAAACACTTCAAAAGTGACGTTTCTGAAGAATTTTAACAGTTTTCTTGTATCTACGAACGCCAGAATGCATAAAATTGACCTAAACGTCTCCTTTTCCTATTCTGAGTCGATTCTGCATGCTTTAAGTGTGTTTGGTGGCTCAGAACCATCAAAAAACGTTGAAATGTAGTTCAAATTCAATAAAAGTCGACAAAAATACAGTTTCTAGCTAAAATTTGATGGTTTTGTTGCACTTTCCGAGCCCGTAGGGTATCTGATTGGCTTAAAAGTACAAGAAAACACTTCAAAAGTGACGTTTCTGAAGAATTTTAACAGTTTTCTTGTATCTACGAACGCCAGAATGCATAAAATTGACCTAAACGTCTCCTTTTCCTATTCTGAGTCGATTCTGCATGCTTTAAGTGTGTTTGGTGGCTCAGAACCATCAAAAAACGTTGAAATATAGTTCAAATTCAATAAAAATCGACAAAAATACAGTTTCTAGCTAAAATTTGATGGTTTCGTTGAACTTTCCGAGCCCGTAGGGTATCTGATTGGCTTAAAAGTACAAGAAAACACTTCAAAAGTGACGTTTCTGAAGAATTTTAACAGTTTTCTTGTATCTACGAACGCCGGAATGCATAAAATTGACCTAAACGTCTCCTTTTCCTATTCTGAGTCGATTCTGCATGCTTTAAGTGTGTTTGGTGGCTCAGAACCATCAAAAAACGTTGAAATATAGTTCAAATTCAATAAAAATCGACAAAAATACAGTTTCTAGCTAAAATTTGATGGTTTCGTTGCACTTTCCGAGCCCGTTGGGTATCTGATTGGCTTAAAAGTACAAGAAAACACTTCAAAAGTGACGTTTCTGAAGAATTTTAACAGTTTTCTTGTATCTACGAACGCCAGAATGCATAAAATTGACCTAAACGTCTCCTTTTCCTATTCTGAGTCGATTCTGCATGCTTTAAGTGTGTTTGGTGGCTCAGAACCATCAAAAAACGTTGAAATATAGTTCAAATTCAATAAAAATCGACAAAAATACAGTTTCTAGCTAAAATTTTATGGTTTCGTTGCACTTTCCGAGCCCGTAGGGTATCTGATTGGCTTAAAAGTACACGAAAACACTTCAAAAGTGACGTTTCTGAAGAATTTTAACAGTTTTCTTGTATCTACGAACGCCAGAATGCATAAAATTGACCTAAACGTCTCCTTTTCCTATTCTGAGTCGATTCTGCATGCTTTAAGTGTGTTTGGTGGCTCAGAACCATCAAAAAACGTTGAAATATAGTTCAAATTCAATAAAAATCGACAAAAATACAGTTTCTAGCTAAAATTTGATGGTTTCGTTGCACTTTCCGAGCCCGTTGGGTATCTGATTGGCTTAAAAGTACAAGAAAACACTTCAAAAGTGACGTTTCTGAAGAATTTTAACAGTTTTCTTGTATCTACGAACGCCAGAATGCATAAAATTGACCTAAACGTCTCCTTTTCCTATTCTGAGTCGATTCTGCATGCTTTAAGTGTGTTTGGTGGCTCAGAACCATCAAAAAACGTTGAAATGTAGTTCAAATTCAATAAAAGTCGACAAAAATACACACTTAAAGCATGCAGAATCGACTCAGAATAGGAAAAGGAGACGTTTAGGTCAATTTTATGCATTCTGGCGTTCGTAGATACAAGAAAACTGTTAAAATTCTTCAGAAACGTCACTTTTGAAGTGTTTTCTTGTACTTTTAAGCCAATCAGATACCCAACGGGCTCGGAAAGTGCAACGAAACCATCAAATTTTAGCTAGAAACTGTATTTTTGTCGATTTTTATTGAATTTGAACTATATTTCAACGTTTTTTGATGGTTCTGAGCCACCAAACACACTTAAAGCATGCAGAATCGACTCAGAATAGGAAAAGGAGACGTTTAGGTCAATTTTATGCATTCTGGCGTTCGTAGATACAAGAAAACTGTTAAAATTCTTCAGAAACGTCACTTTTGAAGTGCTTTCTTGTACTTTTAAGCCAATCAGATACCCTACGGGCTCGGAAAGTGCAACGAAACCATCAAATTTTAGCTAGAAACTGTATTTTTGTCGATTTTTATTGAATTTGAACTATATTTCAACGTTTTTTGATGGTTCTGAGCCACCAAACACACTTAAAGCATGCAGAATCGACTCAGAATAGGAAAAGGAGACGTTTAGGTCAATTTTATGCATTCTGGCGTTCGTAGATACAAGAAAACTGTTAAAAATTCTTCAGAAACGTCACTTTTGAAGTGTTTTCTTGTACTTTTAAGCCAATCAGATACCCTACGGGCTCGGAAAGTGCAACGAAACCATCAAATTTTAGCTAGAAACTGTATTTTTGTCGATTTTTATTGAATTTGAACTATATTTCAACGTTTTTTGATGGTTCTGAGCCACCAAACACACTTAAAGCATGCAGAATCGACTCAGAATAGGAAAAGGAGACGTTTAGGTCAATTTTATGCATTCTGGCGTTCGTAGATACAAGAAAACTGTTAAAATTCTTCAGAAACGTCACTTTTGAAGTGTTTTCTTGTACTTTTAAGCCAATCAGATACCCTACGGGCTCGGAAAGTGCAACGAAACCATCAAATTTTAGCTAGAAACTGTATTTTTGTCGATTTTTATTGAATTTGAACTATATTTCAACGTTTTTTGATGGTTCTGAGCCACCAAACACACTTAAAGCATGCAGAATCGACTCAGAATAGGAAAAGGAGACGTTTAGGTCAATTTTATGCATTCTGGCGTTCGTAGATACAAGAAAACTGTTAAAATTCTTCAGAAACGTCACTTTTGAAGTGTTTTCTTGTACTTTTAAGCCAATCAGATACCCTACGGGCTCGGAAAGTGCAACGAAACCATCAAATTTTAGCTAGAAACTGTATTTTTGTCGATTTTTATTGAATTTGAACTATATTTCAACGTTTTTTGATGGTTCTGAGCCACCAAACACACTTAAAGCATGCAGAATCGACTCAGAATAGGAAAAGGAGACGTTTAGGTCAATTTTATGCATTCTGGCGTTCGTAGATACAAGAAAACTGTTAAAATTCTTCAGAAACGTCACTTTTGAAGTGTTTTCTTGTACTTTTAAGCCAATCAGATACCCTACGGGCTCGGAAAGTGCAACGAAACCATCAAATTTTAGCTAGAAACTGTATTTTTGTCGATTTTTATTGAATTTGAACTATATTTCAACGTTTTTTGATGGTTCTGAGCCACCAAACACACTTAAAGCATGCAGAATCGACTCAGAATAGGAAAAGGAGACGTTTAGGTCAATTTTATGCATTCTGGCGTTCGTAGATACAAGAAAACTGTTAAAATTCTTCAGAAACGTCACTTTTGAAGTGTTTTCTTGTACTTTTAAGCAAATCAGATACCCTACGGGCTCGGAAAGTGCAACGAAACCATCAAATTTTAGCTAGAAACTGTATTTTTGTCGATTTTTATTGAATTTGAACTATATTTCAACGTTTTTTGATGGTTCTGAGCCACCAAACACACTTAAAGCATGCAGAATCGACTCAGAATAGGAAACGGAGACGTTTAGGTCAATTTTATGCATTCTGGCGTTCGTAGATACAAGAAAACTGTTAAAATTCTTCAGAAACGTCACTTTTGAAGTGTTTTCTTGTACTTTTAAGCCAATCAGATACCCTACGGGCTTGGAAAGTGCAACGAAACCATCAAATTTTAGCTAGAAACTGTATTTTTGTCGATTTTTATTGAATTTGAACTATATTTCAACGTTTTTTGATGGTTCTGAGCCACCAAACACACTTAAAGCATGCAGAATCGACTCAGAATAGGAAAAGGAGACGTTTAGGTCAATTTTATGCATTCTGGCGTTCGTAGATACAAGAAAACTGTTAAAAATCTTCAGAAACGTCACTTTTGAAGTGTTTTCTTGTACTTTTAAGCCAATCAGATACCCTACGGGCTCGGAAATTGCAACGAAACCATCAAATTTTAGCTAGAAACTGTATTTTTGTCGATTTTTATTGAATTTGAACTATATTTCAACGTTTTTTGATGGTTCTGAGCCACCAAACACACTTAAAGCATGCAGAATCGACTCAGAATAGGAAAAGGAGACGTTTAGGTCAATTTTATGCATTCTGGCGTTCGTAGATACAAGAAAACTGTTAAAATTCTTCAGAAACGTCACTTTTGAAGTGTTTTCTTGTACTTTTAAGCCAATCAGATAACCTACGGGCTCGGAAAGTGCAACGAAACCGTCAAATTTTAGCTAGAAACTGTATTTTTGTCGATTTTTATTGAATTTGAACTGTATTTCAACGTTTTTTGATGGTTCTGAGCCACCAAACACACTTAAAGCATGCAGAATCGACTCAGAATAGGAAAAGGAGACGTTTAGGTCAATTTTATGCATTCTGGCGTTCGTAGATAGAAGAAAACTGTTAAAATTCTTCAGAAACGTCACTTTTGAAGTGTTTTCTTGTACTTTTAAGCCAATCAGATACCCTACGGGCTCGGAAAGTGCAACGAAACCATCAAATTTTAGCTAGAAACTGTATTTTTGTCGATTTTTATTGAATTTGAACTATATTTCAACGTTTTTTGATGGTTCTGAGCCACCAAACACACTTAAAGCATGCAGAATCGACTCAGAATAGGAAAAGGAGACGTTTAGGTCAATTTTATGCATTCTGGCGTTCGTAGATACAAGAAAACTGTTAAAATTCTTCAGAAACGTCACTTTTGAAGTGTTTTCTTGTACTTTTAAGCCAATCAGATACCCTACGGGCTCGGAAAGTGCAACGAAACCATCAAATTTTAGCTAGAAACTGTATTTTTGTCGATTTTTATTGAATTTGAACTATATTTCAACGTTTTTTGATGATTCTGAGCCACCAAACACACTTAAAGCATGCAGAATCGACTCAGAATAGGAAAAGGAGACGTTTAGGTCAATTTTATGCATTCTGGCGTTCGTAGATACAAGAAAACTGTTAAAATTCTTCAGAAACGTCACTTTTGAAGTGTTTTCTTGTACTTTTAAGCCAATCAGATACCCTACGGGCTCGGAAAGTGCAACGAAACCGTCAAATTTTAGCTAGAAACTGTATTTTTGTCGATTTTTATTGAATTTGAACTATATTTCAACGTTTTTTGATGGTTCTAGCCACCAAACACACTTAAAGCATGCAGAATCGACTCAGAATAGGAAAAGGAGACGTTTAGGTCAATTTTATGCATTCTGGCGTTCGTAGATACAAGAAAACTGTTAAAATTCTTCAGAAACGTCACTTTTGAAGTGTTTTCTTGTACTTTTAAGCCAATCAGATACCCTACGGGCTCGGAAAGTGCAACGAAACCATCAAATTTTAGCTAGAAACTGTATTTTTGTCGATTTTTATTGAATTTGAACTATATTTCAACGTTTTTGATGGTTCTGAGCCACCAAACACACTTAAAGCATGCAGAATCGACTCAGAATAGGAAAAGGAGACGTTTAGGTCAATTTTATGCATTCTGGCGTTCGTAGATACAAGAAAACTGTTAAAATTCTTCAGAAACGTCACTTTTGAAGTGCTTTCTTGTACTTTTAAGCCAATCAGATACCCTACGGGCTCGGAAAGTGCAACGAAACCATCAAATTTTAGCTAGAAACTGTATTTTTGTCGATTTTTATTGAATTTGAACTATATTTCAACGTTTTTTGATGGTTCTGAGCCACCAAACACACTTAAAGCATGCAGAATCGACTCAGAATAGGAAAAGGAGACGTTTAGGTCAATTTTATGCATTCTGGCGTTCGTAGATACAAGAAAACTGTTAAAATTCTTCAGAAACGTCACTTTTAAAGTGTTTTCTTGTACTTTTAAGCCAATCAGATACCCTACGGGCTCGGAAAGTGCAACGAAACCATCAAATTTTAGCTAGAAACTGTATTTTTGTCGATTTTTATTGAATTTGAACTATATTTCAACGTTTTTTGATGGTTCTGAGCCACCAAACACACTTAAAGCATGCAGAATCGACTCAGAATAGGAAAAGGAGACGTTTAGGTCAATTTTATGCATTCTGGCGTTCGTAGATACAAGAAAACTGTTAAAATTCTTCAGAAACGTCACTTTTGAAGTGTTTTCTTGTACTTTTAAGCCAATCAGATACCCTACGGGCTCGGAAAGTGCAACGAAACCATCAAATTTTAGCTAGAAACTGTATTTTTGTCGATTTTTATTGAATTTGAACTATATTTCAACGTTTTTTGATGGTTCTGAGCCACCAAACACACTTAAAGCATGCAGAATCGACTCAGAATAGGAAAAGGAGACGTTTAGGTCAATTTTATGCATTCTGGCGTTCGTAGATACAAGAAAACTGTTAAAATTCTTCAGAAACGTCACTTTTGAAGTGTTTTCTTGTACTTTTAAGCCAATCAGATACCCTACGGGCTCGGAAAGTGCAACGAAACCATCAAATTTTAGCTAGAAACTGTATTTTTGTCGATTTTAATTGAATTTGAACTATATTTCAACGTTTTTTGATGGTTCTGAGCCACCAAACACACTTAAAGCATGCAGAATCGACTCAGAATAGGGAAAGGAGACGTTTAGGTCAATTTTATGCATTCTGGCGTTCGTAGATACAAGAAAACTGTTAAAATTCTTCAGAAACGTCACTTTTGAAGTGTTTTCTTGTACTTTTAAGCCAATCAGATACCCTACGGGCTCGGAAAGTGCAACGAAACCATCAAATTTTAGCTAGAAACTGTATTTTTGTCGATTTTTATTGAATTTGAACTATATTTCAACGTTTTTTGATGGTTCTGAGCCACCAAACACACTTAAAGCATGCAGAATCGACTCAGAATAGGAAAAGGAGACGTTTAGGTCAATTTTATGCATTCTGGCGTTCGTAGATACAAGAAAACTGTTAAAATTCTTCAGAAACGTCACTTTTGAAGTGTTTTCTTGTACTTTTAAGCAAATCAGATACCCTACGGGCTCGGAAAGTGCAACGAAACCATCAAATTTTAGCTAGAAACTGTATTTTTGTCGATTTTTATTGAATTTGAACTATATTTCAACGTTTTTTGATGGTTCTGAGCCACCAAACACACTTAAAGCATGCAGAATCGACTCAGAATAGGAAAAGGAGACGTTTAGGTCAATTTTATGCATTCTGGCGTTCGTAGATACAAGAAAACTGTTAAAATTCTTCAGAAACGTCACTTTTGAAGTGTTTTCTTGTACTTTTAAGCCAATCAGATACCCTACGGGCTTGGAAAGTGCAACGAAACCATCAAATTTTAGCTAGAAACTGTATTTTTGTCGATTTTTATTGAATTTGAACTATATTTCAACGTTTTTTGATGGTTCTGAGCCACCAAACACACTTAAAGCATGCAGAATCGACTCAGAATTGGAAAAGGAGACGTTTAGGTCAATTTTATGCATTCTGGCGTTCGTAGATACAAGAAAACTGTTAAAAATCTTCAGAAACGTCACTTTTGAAGTGTTTTCTTGTACTTTTAAGCCAATCAGATACCCTACGGGCTCGGAAATTGCAACGAAACCATCAAATTTTAGCTAGAAGCTGTATTTTTGTCGATTTTTATTGAATTTGAACTATATTTCAACGTTTTTTGATGGTTCTGAGCCACCAAACACACTTAAAGCATGCAGAATCGACTCAGAATAGGAAAAGGAGACGTTTAGGTCAATTTTATGCATTCTGGCGTTCGTAGATACAAGAAAACTGTTAAAATTCTTCAGAAACGTCACTTTTGAAGTGTTTTCTTGTACTTTTAAGCCAATCAGATAACCTACGGGCTCGGAAAGTGCAACGAAACCGTCAAATTTTAGCTAGAAACTGTATTTTTGTCGATTTTTATTGAATTTGAACTGTATTTCAACGTTTTTTGATGGTTCTGAGCCACCAAACACACTTAAAGCATGCAGAATCGACTCAGAATAGGAAAAGGAGACGTTTAGGTCAATTTTATGCATTCTGGCGTTCGTAGATAGAAGAAAACTGTTAAAATTCTTCAGAAACGTCACTTTTGAAGTGTTTTCTTGTACTTTTAAGCCAATCAGATACCCAACGGGCTCGGAAAGTGCAACGAAACCATCAAATTTTAGCTAGAAACTGTATTTTTGTCGATTTTTATTGAATTTGAACTATATTTCAACGTTTTTTGATAGTTCTGAGCCACCAAACACACTTAAAGCATGCAGAATCGACTCAGAATAGGAAAAGGAGACGTTTAGGTCAATTTTATGCATTCTGGCGTTCGTAGATACAAGAAAACTGTTAAAATTCTTCAGAAACGTCACTTTTGAAGTGTTTTCTTGTACTTTTAAGCCAATCAGATACCCTACGGGCTCGGAAAGTGCAACGAAACCATCAAATTTTAGCTAGAAACTGTATTTTTGTCGATTTTTATTGAATTTGAACTATATTTCAACGTTTTTTGATGATTCTGAGCCACCAAACACACTTAAAGCATGCAGAATCGACTCAGAATAGGAAAAGGAGACGTTTAGGTCAATTTTATGCATTCTGGCGTTCGTAGATACAAGAAAACTGTTAAAATTCTTCAGAAACGTCACTTTTGAAGTGTTTTCTTGTACTTTTAAGCCAATCAGATACCCTACGGGCTCGGAAAGTGCAACGAAACCGTCAAATTTTAGCTAGAAACTGTATTTTTGTCGATTTTTATTGAATTTGAACTATATTTCAACGTTTTTTGATGGTTCTAGCCACCAAACACACTTAAAGCATGCAGAATCGACTCAGAATAGGAAAAGGAGACGTTTAGGTCAATTTTATGCATTCTGGCGTTCGTAGATACAAGAAAACTGTTAAAATTCTTCAGAAACGTCACTTTTGAAGTGTTTTCTTGTACTTTTAAGCCAATCAGATACCCTACGGGCTCGGAAAGTGCAACGAAACCATCAAATTTTAGCTAGAAACTGTATTTTTGTCGATTTTTATTGAATTTGAACTATATTTCAACGTTTTTTGATGGTTCTGAGCCACCAAACACACTTAAAGCATGCAGAATCGACTCAGAATAGGAAAAGGAGACGTTTAGGTCAATTTTATGCATTCTGGCGTTCGTAGATACAAGCAAACTGTTAAAATTCTTCAGAAACGTCACTTTTGAAGTGCTTTCTTGTACTTTTAAGCCAATCAGATACCCTACGGGCTCGGAAAGTGCAACGAAACCATCAAATTTTAGCTAGAAACTGTATTTTTGTCGATTTTTATTGAATTTGAACTATATTTCAAAGTTTTTTGATGGTTCTGAGCCACCAAACACACTTAAAGCATGCATAATCGACTCAGAATAGGAAAAGGAGACGTTTAGGTCAATTTTATGCATTCTGGCGTTCGTAGATACAAGAAAACTGTTAAAATTCTTCAGAAACGTCACTTTTGAAGTGTTTTCTTGTACTTTTAAGCCAATCAGATACCCTACGGGCTCGGAAAGTGCAACGAAACCATCAAATTTTAGCTAGAAACTGTATTTTTGTCGATTTTTATTGAATTTGAACTATATTTCAACGTTTTTTGATGGTTCTGAGCCACCAAACACACTTAAAGCATGCAGAATCGACTCAGAATAGGAAAAGGAGACGTTTAGGTCAATTTTATGCATTCTGGCGTTCGTAGATACAAGAAAACTGTTAAAATTCTTCAGAAACGTCACTTTTGAAGTGTTTTCTTGTACTTTTAAGCCAATCAGATACCCTACGGGCTCGGAAAGTGCAACGAAACCATCAAATTTTAGCTAGAAACTGTATTTTTGTCGATTTTTATTGAATTTGAACTATATTTCAACGTTTTTTGATGGTTCTGAGCCACCAAACACACTTAAAGCATGCAGAATCGACTCAGAATAGGAAAAGGAGACGTTTAGGTCAATTTTATGCATTCTGGCGTTCGTAGATACAAGAAAACTGTTAAAATTCTTCAGAAACGTCACTTTTGAAGTGTTTTCTTGTACTTTTAAGCCAATCAGATACCCTACGGGCTCGGAAAGTGCAACGAAACCATCAAATTTTAGCTAGAAACTGTATTTTTGTCGATTTTAATTGAATTTGAACTATATTTCAACGTTTTTTGATGGTTCTGAGCCACCAAACACACTTAAAGCATGCAGAATCGACTCAGAATAGGAAAAGGAGACGTTTAGGTCAATTTTATGCATTCTGGCGTTCGTAGATACAAGAAAACTGTTAAAATTCTTCAGAAACGTCACTTTTGAAGTGTTTTCTTGTACTTTTAAGCCAATCAGATACCCTACGGGCTCGGAAAGTGCAACGAAACCATCAAATTTTAGCTAGAAACTGTATTTTTGTCGATTTTTATTGAATTTGAACTATATTTCAACGTTTTTTGATGGTTCTGAGCCACCAAACACACTTAAAGCATGCAGAATCGACTCAGAATAGGAAAAGGAGACGTTTAGGTCAATTTTATGCATTCTGGCGTTCGTAGATACAAGAAAACTGTTAAAATTCTTCAGAAACGTCACTTTTGAAGTGTTTTCTTGTACTTTTAAGCCAATCAGATACCCTACGGGCTCGGAAAGTGCAACGAAACCATCAAATTTTAGCTAGAAACTGTATTTTTGTCGATTTTTATTGAATTTGAACTATATTTCAACGTTTTTTGATGGTTCTGAGCCACCAAACACACTTAAAGCATGCAGAATCGACTCAGAATAGGAAAAGGAGACGTTTAGGTCAATTTTATGCATTCTGGCGTTCGTAGATACAAGAAAACTGTTAAAATTCTTCAGAAACGTCACTTTTGAAGTGTTTTCTTGTACTTTTAAGCCAATCAGATACCCTGCGGGCTCGGAAAGTGCAACGAAACCATCAAATTTTAGCTAGAAACTGTATTTTTGTCGATTTTTATTGAATTTGAACTATATTTCAACGTTTTTTGATGGTTCTGAGCCACCAAACACACTTAAAGCATGCAGAATCGACTCAGAATAGGAAAAGGAGACGTTTAGGTCAATTTTATGCATTCTGGCGTTCGTAGATACAAGAAAACTGTTAAAATTCTTCAGAAACGTCACTTTTGAAGTGTTTTCTTGTACTTTTAAGCCAATCAGATACCCTACGGGCTCGGAAAGTGCAACGAAACCATCAAATTTTAGCTAGAAACTGTATTTTTGTCGATTTTAATTGAATTTGAACTATATTTCAACGTTTTTTGATGGTTCTGAGCCACCAAACACACTTAAAGCATGCAGAATCGACTCAGAATAGGAAAAGGAGACGTTTAGGTCAATTTTATGCATTCTGGCGTTCGTAGATACAAGAAAACTGTTAAAATTCTTCAGAAACGTCACTTTTGAAGTGTTTTCTTGTACTTTTAAGCCAATCAGATACCCTACGGGCTCGGAAAGTGCAACGAAACCATCAAATTTTAGCTAGAAACTGTATTTTTGTCGATTTTTATTGAATTTGAACTATATTTCAACGTTTTTTGATGGTTCTGAGCCACCAAACACACTTAAAGCATGCAGAATCGACTCAGAATAGGAAAAGGAGACGTTTAGGTCAATTTTATGCATTCTGGCGTTCGTAGATACAAGAAAACTGTTAAAATTCTTCAGAAACGTCACTTTTGAAGTGTTTTCTTGTACTTTTAAGCCAATCAGATACCCTACGGGCTCGGAAAGTGCAACGAAACCATCAAATTTTAGCTAGAAACTGTATTTTTGTCGATTTTTATTGAATTTGAACTATAATTCAACGTTTTTTGATGGTTCTGAGCCACCAAACACACTTAAAGCATGCAGAATCGACTCAGAATAGGAAAAGGAGACGTTTAGGTCAATTTTATGCATTCTGGCGTTCGTAGATACAAGAAAACTGTTAAAATTCTTCAGAAACGTCACTTTTGAAGTGTTTTCTTGTACTTTTAAGCCAATCAGATACCCTGCGGGCTCGGAAAGTGCAACGAAACCATCAAATTTTAGCTAGAAACTGTATTTTTGTCGATTTTTATTGAATTTGAACTATATTTCAACGTTTTTTGATGGTTCTGAGCCACCAAACACACTTAAAGCATGCAGAATCGACTCAGAATAGGAAAAGGAGACGTTTAGGTCAATTTTATGCATTCTGGCGTTCGTAGATACAAGAAAACTGTTAAAATTCTTCAGAAACGTCACTTTTGAAGTGTTTTCTTGTACTTTTAAGCCAATCAGATACCCTACGGGCTCGGAAAGTGCAACGAAACCGTCAAATTTTAGCTAGAAACTGTATTTTTGTCGATTTTTATTGAATTTGAACTATATTTCAACGTTTTTTGATGGTTCTGAGCCACCAAACACACTTAAAGCATGCAGAATCGACTCAGAATAGGAAAAGGAGACGTTTAGGTCAATTTTATGCATTAGCGTTCGTAGATACAAGAAAACTGTTAAAATTCTTCAGAAACGTCACTTTTGAAGTGTTTTCTTGTACTTTTAAGCCAATCAGATACCCTACGGGCTCGGAAAGTGCAACGAAACCATCAAATTTTAGCTAGAAACTGTATTTTTGTCGATTTTTATTGAATTTGAACTATATTTCAACGTTTTTTGATGGTTCTGAGCCACCAAACACACTTAAAGCATGCAGAATCGACTCAGAATAGGAAAAGGAGACGTTTAGGTAAATTTTATGCATTCTGGCGTTCGTAGATACAAGAAAACTGTTAAAATTCTTCAGAAACGTCACTTTTGAAGTGTTTTCTTGTACTTTTAAGCCAATCAGATACCCTACGGGCTCGGAAAGTGCAACGAAACCATCAAATTTTAGCTAGAAACTGTATTTTTGTCGATTTTTATTGAATTTGAACTATATTTCAACGTTTTTTGATGGTTCTGAGCCACCAAACACACTTAAAGCATGCAGAATCGACTCAGAATAGGAAAAGGAGACGTTTAGGTCAATTTTAAGCATTCTGGCGTTCGTAGATACAAGAAAACTGTTAAAATTCTTCAGAAACGTCACTTTTGAAGTGTTTTCTTGTACTTTTAAGCCAATCAGATACCCAACGGGCTCGGAAAGTGCAACGAAACCATCAAATTTTAGCTAGAAACTGTATTTTTGTCGATTTTTATTGAATTTGAATTATATTTCAACGTTTTTTGATGGTTCTGAGCCACCAAACACACTTAAAGCATGCAGAATCGACTCAGAATAGGAAAAGGAGACGTTTAGGTCAATTTTATGCATTCTGGCGTTCGTAGATACAAGAAAACTGCTAAAATTCTTCAGAAACGTCACTTTTGAAGTGTTTTCTTGTACTTTTAAGCCAATCAGATACCCTACGGGCTCGGAAAGTGCAACGAAACCATCAAATTTTAGCTAGAAACTGTATTTTTGTCGATTTTTATTGAATTTGAACTTTATTTCAACGTTTTTTGATGGTTCTGAGCCACCAAACACACTTAAAGCATGCAGAATCGACTCAGAATAGGAAAAGGAGACGTTTAGGTCAATTTTATGCATTCTGGCGTTCGTAGATACAAGAAAACTGTTAAAATTCTTCAGAAACGTCACTTTTGAAGTGTTTTCTTGTACTTTTAAGCCAATCAGATACCCTACGGGCTCGGAAAGTGCAACGAAACCATCAAATTTTAGCTAGAAACTGTATTTTTGTCGATTTTTATTGAATTTGAACTATATTTCAACGTTTTTTGATGGTTCTGAGCCACCAAACACACTTAAAGCATGCAGAATCGACTCAGAATAGGAAAAGGAGACGTTTAGGTCAATTTTATGCATTCTGGCGTTCGTAGATACAAGAAAACTGTTAAAATTCTTCAGAAACGTCAATTTTGAAGTGTTTTCTTGTACTTTTAAGCCAATCAGATACCCAACGGGCTCGGAAAGTGTAACGAAACCATCAAATTTTAGCTAGAAACTGTATTTTTGTCGATTTTTATTGAATTTGAATTATATTTCAACGTTTTTTGATGGTTCTGAGCCACCAAACACACTTAAAGCATGCAGAATCGACTCAGAATAGGAAAAGGAGACGTTTAGGTCAATTTTATGCATTCTGGCGTTCGTAGATACAAGAAAACTGTTAAAATTCTTCAGAAACGTCACTTTTGAAGTGTTTTCTTGTACTTTTAAGCCAATCAGATACCCTACGGGCTCGGAAAGTGCAACGAAACCATCAAATTTTAGCTAGAAACTGTATTTTTGTCGATTTTTATTGAATTTGAACTATATTTCAACGTTTTTTGATGGTTCTGAGCCACCAAACACACTTAAAGCATGCAGAATCGACTCAGAATAGGAAAAGGAGACGTTTAGGTCAATTTTATGCATTCTGGCGTTCGTAGATGCAAGAAAACTGTTAAAATTCTTCAGAAACGTCACTTTTGAAGTGTTTTCTTGTACTTTTAAGCCAATCAGATACCCCACGGGCTCGGAAAGTGCAACGAAACCATCAAATTTTAGCTAGAAACTGTATTTTTGTCGATTTTTATTGAATTTGAACTATATTTCAACGTTTTTTGATGGTTCTGAGCCACCAAACACACTTAAAGCATGCAGAATCGACTCAGAATAGGAAAAGGAGACGTTTAGGTCAATTTTATGCATTCTGGCGTTCGTAGATACAAGAAAACTGTTAAAATTCTTCAGAAACGTCACTTTTGAAGTGTTTTCTTGTACTTTTAAGCCAATCAGATACCCTACGGGCTCGGAAAGTGCAACGAAACCATCAAATTTTAGCTAGAAACTGTATTTTTGTCGATTTTTATTGAATTTGAACTATATTTCAACGTTTTTTGATGGTTCTGAGCCACCAAACACACTTAAAGCATGCAGAATCGACTCAGAATAGGAAAAGGAGACGTTTAGGTCAATTTTTTGCATTCTGGCGTTCGTAGATACAAGAAAACTGTTAAAATTCTTCAGAAACGCCACTTTTGAAGTGTTTTCTTGTACTTTTAAGCCAATCAGATACCCTACGGGCTCGGAAAGTGCAACGAAACCATCAAATTTTAGCTAGAAACTGTATTTTTGTCGATTTTTATTGAATTTGAACTATATTTCAACGTTTTTTGATGGTTCTGAGCCACCAAACACACTTAAAGCATGCAGAATCGACTCAGAATAGGAAAAGGAGACGTTTAGGTCAATTTTATGCATTCTGGCGTTCGTAGATACAAGAAAACTGTTAAAATTCTTCAGAAACGTCACTTTTGAAGTGTTTTCTTGTACTTTTAAGCCAATCAGATACCCTACGGGCTCGGAAAGTGCAACGAAACCATCAAATTTTAGCTAGAAACTGTATTTTTGTCGATTTTTATTGAATTTGAACTATATTTCAACGTTTTTTGATGGTTCTGAGCCACCAAACACACTTAAAGCATGCAGAATCGACTCAGAATAGGAAAAGGAGACGTTTAGGTCAATTTTATGCATTCTGGCGTTCGTAGATACAAGAAAACTGTTAAAATTCTTCAGAAACGTCACTTTTGAAGTGTTTTCTTGTACTTTTAAGCCAATCAGATACCCTACGGGCTCGGAAAGTGCAACGAAACCATCAAATTTTAGCTAGAAACTGTATTTTTGTCGATTTTTATTGAATTTGAACTATATTTCAACGTTTTTTGATGGTTCTGAGCCACCAAACACACTTAAAGCATGCAGAATCGACTCAGAATAGGAAAAGGAGACGTTTAGGTCAATTTTATGCATTCTGGCGTTCGTAGATACAAGAAAACTGTTAAAATTCTTCAGAAACGTCACTTTTGATGTGTTTTCTTGTACTTTTAAGCCAATCAGATACCCTACGGGCTCGGAAAGTGCAACGAAACCATCAAATTTTAGCTAGAAACTGTATTTTTGTCGAGTTTTATTGAATTTGAACTATATTTCAACGTTTTTTGATGGTTCTGAGCCACCAAACACACTTAAAGCATGCAGAATCGACTCAGCATAGGAAAAGGAGACGTTTAGGTCAATTTTATGCATTCTGGCGTTCGTAGATACAAGAAAACTGTTAAAATTCTTCAGAAACGTCACTTTTGAAGTGTTTTCTTGTACTTTTAAGCCAATCAGATACCCTACGGGCTCGGAAAGTGCAACGAAACCATCAAATTTTAGCTAGAAACTGTATTTTTGTCGATTTTTATTGAATTTGAACTATATTTCAACGTTTTTTGATGGTTCTGAGCAACCAAACACACTTAAAGCATGCAGAATCGACTCAGAATAGGAAAAGGAGACGTTTAGGTCAATTTTATGCATTCTGGCGTTCGTAGATACAAGAAAACTGTTAAAATTCTTCAGAAACGTCACTTTTGATGTGTTTTCTTGTACTTTTAAGCCAATCAGATACCCTACGGGCTCGGAAAGTGCAACGAAACCATCAAATTTTAGCTAGAAACTGTATTTTTGTCGAGTTTTATTGAATTTGAACTATATTTCAACGTTTTTTGATGGTTCTGAGCCACCAAACACACTTAAAGCATGCAGAATCGACTCAGCATAGGAAAAGGAGACGTTTAGGTCAATTTTATGCATTCTGGCGTTCGTAGATACAAGAAAACTGTTAAAATTCTTCAGAAACGTCACTTTTGAAGTGTTTTCTTGTACTTTTAAGCCAATCAGATACCCTACGGGCTCGGAAAGTGCAACGAAACCATCAAATTTTAGCTAGAAACTGTATTTTTGTCGATTTTTATTGAATTTGAACTATATTTCAACGTTTTTTGATGGTTCTGAGCAACCAAACACACTTAAAGCATGCAGAATCGACTCAGAATAGGAAAAGGAGACGTTTAGGTCAATTTTATGCATTCTGGCGTTCGTAGATACAAGAAAACTGTTAAAATTCTTCAGAAACGTCACTTTTGAAGTGTTTTCTTGTACTTTTAAGCCAATCAGATACCCTACGGGCTCGGAAAGTGCAACGAAACCATCAAATTTTAGCTAGAAACTGTATTTTTGTCGATTTTTATTGAATTTGAACTATATTTCAACGTTTTTTGATGGTTCTGAGCCACCAAACACACTTAAAGCATGCAGAATCGACTCAGAATAGGAAAAGGAGACCGTTTAGGTCAATTTTATGCATTCTGGCGTTCGTAGATACAAGAAAATTGTTAAAATTCTTCAGAAACGTCACTTTTGAAGTGTTTTCTTGTACTTTTAAGCCACTCAGATACGCTACGGGCTTGGAAAGTGCAACGAAACCATCAAATTTTAGCTAGAAACTGTATTTTTGTCGATTTTTATTGAATTTGAACTATATTTCAACGATTTTTGATGGTTCTGGGCCACCAAACACACTTAAAGCATGCAGAATCGACTCAGAATAGGAAAAGGACACGTTTAGGTCAATTTTATGCATTCTGGCGTTCGTAGATACAAGAAAACTGTTAAAATTCTTCAGAAACGTCACTTTTGAAATGTTTTCTTGTACTTTTAAGCCACTCAGATACCCTACGGGCTCGGAAAGTGCAACGAAACCATCAAATTTTTGCTAGAAACTGTATTTTTGTCGATTTTTATTGAATTTGAACTATATTTCAACGATTTTTGATGATTCTGAGCCACCAAACACACTTAAAGCATGCAGAATCGACTCAGAATAGGAAAAGGAGACGTTTAGGTCAATTTTATGCATTCTGGCGTTCGTAGATACAAGAAAACTGTTAAAATTCTTCTGAAACGTCACTTTTGAAGTGTTTTCTTGTACTTTTAAGCCACTCAGATACCCTACGGGCTCGGAAACTGCAACGAAACCATCAAATTTTAGCTAGAAACTGTATTTTTGTCGATTTTTATTGAATTTGAACAATATTTCAACGATTTTTGATGGTTCTGAGCCACCAAACACACTTAAAGCATGCAGAATCGACTCAGAATAGGAAAAGGAGACGTTTAGGTCAATTTTATGCATTCTGGCGTTCGTAGATACAAGAAAACTGTTAAAATTCTTCAGAAACGTCACTTTTGAAGTGTTTTCTTGTACTTTTAAATCACTCAGATACCCTACGGGCTCGGAAAGTGCAACGAAACCATCAAATTTTAGCCGGAAACTGTATTTTTGTCGATTTTTATTGAAATTGAACTATATTTCAACGATTTTTGATGGTTCTGAGCCACCAAACACACTTAAAGCATGCAGAATCGACTCAGAATAGGAAAAGGAGACGTTTAGGTCAATTTTATGCATTCTGGCGTTCGTAGATACAAGAAAACTGTTAAAATTCTTCAGAAACGTCACTTTTGGAGTGTTTTCTTGTACTTTTAAGCCACTCAGATACCCAACGGGCTCGGAAAGTGCAACGAAACCATCAAATTTTAGCTAGAAACTGTATTTTTGTCGATTTTTATTGAATTTGAACTATATTTCAACGATTTTTGATGGTTCTGAGCCACCAAACACACATAAAGCATGCAGAATCGACTCAGAATAGGAAAAGGAGACGTTTAGGTCAATTTTATGCATTCTGGCGTTCGTAGATACAAGAAAACTGTTAAAATTCTTCAGAAACGTCACTTTTGAAGTGTTTTCTTGTACTTTTAAGCCACTCAGATACCCTACGGGCTCGGAAAGTGCAACGAAACCATCAAATTTTAGCTAGAAACTGTATTTTTGTCGATTTTTATTGAATTTGAACTATATTTCAACGATTTTTGATGGTTCTGAGCCACCAAACACACTTAAAGCATGCAGAATCGACTCAGAATAGGAAAAGGAGACGTTTAGGTCAATTTTATGCATTCTGGCGTTCGTAGATACAAGAAAACTGTTAAAATTCTTCAGAAACGTCACTTTTGAAGTGTTTTCTTGTAATTTTAAGCCACTCAGATACCCTACGGGCTCGGAAAGTGCAACGAAACTATCAAATTTTAGCTAGAAACTGTATTTTTGTCGATTTTTATTGAATTTGAACTATATTTCAACGATTTTTGATGGTTCTGAGCCACCAAACACACTTAAAGCATGCAGAATCGACTCAGAATAGGAAAAGGAGACGTTTAGGTCAATTTTATGCATTCTGGCGTTCGTAGATACAAGAAAACTGTTAAAATTCTTCAGAAACGTCACTTTTGAAGTGTTTTCTTGTACTTTTAAGCCACTCAGATACCCTACGGGCTCGGAAAGTGCAACGAAACCATCAAATTTTAGCTAGAAACTGTATTTTTGTCGATTTTTATTGAATTTGAACTATATGTCAACGATCTTTGATGGTTCTGAGCCACCAAACACACTTAAAGCATGCAGAATCGACTCAGAATAGGAAAAGGAGACGTTTAGGTCAATTTTATGCATTCTGGCGTTCGTAGACACAAGAAAACTGTTAAAATTCTTCAGAAACGTCACTTTTGAAGTGTTTTCTTGTACTTTTAAGCCACTCAGATAAACTACGGGCTCGGAAAGTGCAACGAAACCATCAAATTTTAGCTAGAAACTGTATTTTTTTCGATTTTTATTGAATTTGAACTAAATTTCAACGATTTTTGATGGTTCTGAGCCACCAAACACACTTAAAGCATGCAGAATCGACTCAGAATAGGAAAAGGAGACGTTTAGGTCAATTTTATGCATTCTGGCGTTCGTAGATACAAGAAAACTGTTAAAATTCTTCAGAAACGTCACTTTTGGAGTGTTTTCTTGTACTTTTAAGCCACTCAGATACCCTACGGGCTCGGAAAGTGCAACGAAACCATCAAATTTTAGCTAGAAACTGTATTTTTGTCGATTTTTATTGAATTTGAACTATATTTCAACGATTTTTGAAGGTTCTGAGCCACCAAACACACTTAAAGCATGCAGAATCGACTCAGAATAAGAAAAGGAGACGTTTAGATCAATTTTATGCATTCTGGCGTTCGTAGATACAAGAAAACTGTTAAAATTCTTCAGAAACGTCACTTTTGAAGTGTTTTCTTGTACTTTTAAGCCACTCAGATACCCTGCGGGCTCGGAAAGTGCAACGAAACCATCAAATTTTAGCTAGAAACTGTATTTTTGTCGATTTTTATTGAATTTGACTATATTTCAACGATTTTTGATGGTTCTGAGCCACCAAACACACTTAAAGCATGCAGAATCGACTCAGAATAGAAAAAGGAGATGTTTAGGTCAATTTTATGCATTCTGGCGTTCGTAGATACAAGAAAACTGTTAAAATTCTTCAGAAACGTCACTTTTGAAGTGTCTTCTTGTACTTCTAAGCCACTCAGATACCCTACGGGCTCGGAAAGTGCAACGAAACCATCAAATTTTAGCTAGAAACTGTATTTTTGTCGATTTTTATTGAATTTGAACTATATTTCAACGATTTTTGACGGTTCTGAGCCACCAAACACACTTAAAGCATGCAGAATCGTCTCAGAATAGGAAAAGGAGACGTTTAGGTCAATTTTATGCATTCTGGCGTTCGTAGATACAAGAAAACTGTTAAAATTCTTCAGAAACGTCACTTTTGAAGTGTTTTCTTGTACTTTTAAGCCACTCAGATACCCTACGGACTCGGAAAGTGCAACGAAACCATCAAATTTTAGCTAGAAACTGTATTTTTGTGGATTTTTATTGAATTTGAACTATATTTCAACGATTTTTGATGGTTCTGAGCCACCAAACACACTTAAAGCATGCAGAATCGACTCAGAATAGGAAAAGAAGACGTTTAGGTCAATTTTATGCATTCTGGCGTTCGTAGATACAAGAAAACTGTTAAAATTCTTCAGAAACGTCACTTTTGAAGTGCTTTCTTGTACTTTTAAGCCACTCAGATACCCTACGGACTCGGAAAGTGCAACGAAACCACCAAATTTTAGCTAGAAACTGTATTTTTGTGGATTTTTATTGAATTTGAACTATATTTCAACGATTTTTGATGGTTCTGAGCCACCAAACACACTTAAAGCATGCAGAATCGACTCAGAATAGGAAAAGGAGAAGTTTAGGTCAATTTTATGCATTCTGGCGTTCGTAGATACAAGAAAACTGTTAAAATTCTTCAGAAACGTCACTTTTGAAGTGTTTTCTTGTACTTTTAAGCCACTCAGATACCCTACGGGCTCGGAAAGTGCAACGAAACCATCAAATTTTAGCTAGAAACTGTATTTTTGTCGATTTTTATTCAATTTGAACTATATTTCAACGATTTTTGATGGTTCTGAGCCACCAAACACACTTAAAGCATGCAGAATCGACTCAGAATAGGAAAAGGAGATGTTTAGGTAAATTTTATGCATTCTGGCGTTCGTAGATACAAGAAAACTGTTAAAATTCTTTAGAAACGTCACTTTTCAAGTGTTTTCTTGTACTTTTAAGCCACTCAGATACCCTACGGGCTCGGAAAGTGCAACGAAACCATCAAATTTTAGCTAGAAACTGTATTTTTGTCGATTTTTATTGAATTTGAACTATATTTCAACGATTTTTGAAGGTTCTGAGCCACCAAACACACTTAAAGCATGCAGAATCGACTCAGAATAAGAAAAGGAGACGTTTAGGTCAATTTTATGCATTCTGGCGTTCGTAGATACAAGAAAACTGTTAAAATTCTTCAGAAACGTCACTTTTGAAGTGTTTTCTTGTACTTTTAAGCCACTCAGATACCCTGCGGGCTCGGAAAGTGCAACGAAACCATCAAATTTTAGCTAGAAACTGTATTTTTGTCGATTTTTATTGAATTTGACTATATTTCAACGATTTTTGATGGTTCTGAGCCACCAAACACACTTAAAGCATGCAGAATCGACTCAGAATAGAAAAAGGAGATGTTTAGGTCAATTTTATGCATTCTGGCGTTCGTAGATACAAGAAAACTGTTAAAATTCTTCAGAAACGTCACTTTTGAAGTGTCTTCTTGTACTTCTAAGCCACTCAGATACCCTACGGGCTCGGAAAGTGCAACGAAACCATCAAATTTTAGCTAGAAACTGTATTTTTGTCGATTTTTATTGAATTTGAACTATATTTCAACGATTTTTGATGGTTCTGAGCCACCAAACACACTTAAAGCATGCAGAATCGACTCAGAATAGGAAAAGGAGACGTTTAGGTCAATTTTATGCATTCTGGCGTTCGTAGATACAAGAAAACTGTTAAAATTCTTCAGAAACGTCACTTTTGAAGTGTTTTCTTGTTCTTTTAAGCCACTCAGATACCCTACGGGCTCGGAAAGTGCAACGAAACCATCAAATTTTAGCTAGAAACTGTATTTTTGTCGATTTTTATTGAATTTCAACTATATTTCAACGATTTTTGATGGTTCTGAGCCACCAAACACACCTAAAGCATGCAGAATCGACTCAGAATAGGAAAAGGAGACGTTTAGGTCAATTTTATGCATTCTGGCGTTCGTAGATACAAGAAAACTGTTAAGATTCTTCAGAAACGTCACTTTTGGAGTGTTTTCTTATACTTTTAAGCCACTCAGATACCCTACGGGCTCGGAAAGTGCAACGAAACCATCAAATTTTAGCTAGAAACTGTATTTTTGTCGATTTTTATTGAATTGGAACTATATTTCAACGATTTTTGATGGTTCTGAGCCACCAAACACACTTAAAGCAAGCAGAATCGACTCAGAATAGGAAAAGGAGACGTTTAGGTCAATTTTATGCATTCTGGCATTCGTAGGTACAAGAAAACTGTTAAAATTCTTCAGAAACGTCACTTTTGAAGTGTTTTCTTGTACTTTTAAGCCACTCAGACAACCTACGGGCTCGGAAAGTGCAACGAAACCATCAAATTTTAGCTAGAAACTGTATTTTTGTCGATTTTTATTGAATTTGAACTATATTTCAACGATTTTTGATGGTTCTGAGCCACCAAACACACTTAAAGCATGCAGAATCGACTCGGAATTGGAAAAGGAGACGTTTAGGTCAATTTTATGCATTCTGGCGTTCGTAGATACAAGAAAACTGTTAAAATTCTTCAGAAACGTCACTTTTGGAGTGTTTTCTTGTACTTTTAAGCCACTCAGATACCCTACGGGCTCGGAAAGTGCAACGAAACCATCAAATTTTAGCTAGAAACTGTATTTTTGTCGATTTTTATTGAATTTGAACTATATTTCAACGATTTTTGATGGTTCTGAGCACCCAAACACACTTAAAGCATGCAGAATCGACTCAGAATAGGAAAAGGAGACGTTTAGGTCAATTTTATGCATTCTGGCGTTCGTAGATACAAGAAAACTGTTAAAATTCTTCAGAAACGTCACTTTTGAAGTGTTTTCTTGTACTTTTAAGCCACTTAGATACCCTACGGGCTCGGAAAGTGCAACGAAACCATCAAATTTTAGCTAGAAACTGTATTTTTGTCGATTTTTATTGAATTTGAACTATATTTCAACGATTTTTGATGGTTCTGAGCCACCAAACACACTTAAAGCATGCAGAATCGACTCAGAATAGGAAAAGGAGACGTTTAGGTCAATTTTATGCATTCTGGCGTTCGTAGATACAAGAAAACTGTTAAAATTCTTCAGAAACGTCACTTTTGAAGTGTTTTCTTGTACTTTTAAGCCACTCAGATACCCAACGGGCTCGGAAAGTGCAACGAAACCATCAAATTTTAGCTAGAAACTGTATTTTTGTCGATTTTTATTGAATTTGAACTATTTTTCAACGATTTTTGATGGTTCTGAGCCACCAAACACACTTAAAGCATGCAGAATCGACTCAGAATAGGAAAAGGAGACGTTTAGGTCAATTTTATGCATTCTGGCGTTCGTAGATACAAGAAAACTGTTAAAATTCTTCAGAAACGTCACTTTTGAAGTGTTTTCTTGTACTTTTAAGCCACGCAGATACCCTACGGGCTCGGAAAGTGCAACGAAACCATCAAATTTTAGCTAGAAACTGTATTTTTGTCGATTTTAATTGAATCTGAACTATATTCCAACGATTTTTGATGGTTCTGAGCCACCAAACACACTTGAAGCATGCAGAATCGACTCAGAATAGGAAAAGGAGACGGTTAGGTCAATTTTATGCATTCTGGCGTTCGTAGATACAAGAAAACTGTTAAAATTCTTCAGAAACGACACTTTTGAAGTGTTTTCTTGTACTTTTAAGCCACTCAGATACCCTACGGGCTCGGAAAGTGCAACGAAACCATCAAATTTTAGCTAGAAACTGTATTTTTGTCGATTTTTATTGAATTTGAACTATATTTCAACGATTTTTGATGGTTCTGAGCCACCAAACACACTTGAAGCATGCAGAATCGACTCAGAATAGGAAAAGGAGACGGTTAGGTCAATTTTATGCATTCTGGCGTTCGTAGATACAAGAAAACTGTTAAAATTCTTCAGAAACGACACTTTTGAAGTGTTTTCTTGTACTTTTAAGCCACTCAGTTTCCTTTTCCTATTCTGAGTCGATTCTGCATGCTTTAAGTGTGTTTGGTGGCTCAGAACCATCAAAAATCGTTGAAATATAGTTCAAATTCAATAAAAATCGACAAAAATACAGTTTCTAGCTAAAATTTGATGGTTTCGTTGCACTTTCCGAGCCCGTAGGGTATCTGAGTGGCTTAAAAGTACAAGAAAACACTTCAAAAGTGACGTTTCTGAAGATTTTAACAGTTTTCTTGTATCTACGAACGATCAGAATAGGAAAAGGAGACGTTTAGGTCAATTTTATGCATTCTGGCGTTCGTAGATACAAGAAAACTGTTAAAATTCTTCAGAAACGTCACATTTCAAGTGTTTTCTTGTACTTTTAAGCCACTCAGATACCCTACGGGCTCGGAAAGTGCAACGAAACCATCAAATTTTAGCTAGAAACTGTATTTTTGTCGATTTTTATTGAATTTGAACTATATTTCAACGATTTTTGATGGTTCTGAGCCACCAAACACACTTAAAGCATGCAGAATCCACTCAGAATAGGAAAAGGAGACGTTTAGGTCAATTTTATGCATTCTGACGTTCGTAGATACAAGAAAACTGTTAAAATTCTTCAGAAACGTCACTTTTTGAACTATATTTCAACGAATTTTGATGGTTCTGAGCCACCAAACACACTTAAAGCATGCAGAATCGACTCAGAATAGGAAAAGGAGACGTTTAGATCAATTTTATGCATTCTGGCGTTCGTAGATACAAGAAAACTGTTAAAATTCTTCAGAAACGTCACTTTTGAAGTGTTTTCTTGTACTTTTAAGCCACTCAGATACCCTACGGGCTCGGAAAGTGCAAGGAAACCATCAAATTTTAGCTAGAAACTGTATTTTTGTCGATTTTTATTGAATTTGAACTATATTTCAACGATTTTTGATGGTTCTGAGCCACCAAACACACTTAAAGCATGCAGAATCGACTCAGAATAGGAAAAGGAGACGTTTAGGTCAATTTTATGCATTCTGGCGTTCGTAGATACAAGAAAACCGTTAAAATTCTTCAGAAACGTCACTTTTGAAGTGTTTTCTTGTACTTTTAAGCCACTCAAGTAGTAACAGCGACCCATTAGTGTGACCTTGAAAAACCGCTAGGATTTGAGCGACCTTGAAAAAACCGCTAGGATTTGAGGCCCGCTAGTAATTAAGGACCGCTAGTAATTAGAGTTAATTAATGCATAATTAATTATCGATTAAATTCGATTTTAATTACGGGAGTATGTTTAATACGTGTGTTTAGGCCTTAATTAGATTCGGGAATTAATTTATTAGAGGGTTTTAATCATTATCGTGGATATTAAATGAGATTTAATCGATAATTAATTACCCTTAATTAGTAGCGGTCCTTAAGTATTCGAGGTGTGGTAAATCCTAGCGGGTCTCAAATCCAAGCGGGTCATAAATCTTCGCTGGTCCATTGCTGGTCTAAATGCTAGCGCTTTCACCTTCTGAAATCCTAGCGGTACGCGAACGCGTCGGGCGGGCGGGTGGCGGCGGGACGCGGGCGGCGGCGGGAGGTGGGCGGCGGCGACGGGACGCGGGCGGCGGCAGCGGGATCCGGGCGAACGGCACGAGGGCGGCGGCGGGACCCGGGCGAACGGTGCGTGGGCGGCAGGCGGGCGATGGCGGCGTCGACGCGACACATACACAAGTTTTATGTATTTATTTTGAAGCTAAACAAGAATTTATTAATACATACATATAATATTTAGTGGAATACAACAGAACCGCAAAAAAATTTATGTTACTATTTCCAGCGTAATTATCAGATAGCTAGTAAGAATTATTTGTCTTGTTTAGCATTTTTAGATATGTATTTTTCTTTTATGTTCATCAACTATGAACTTAGCAATGTATCTCATAAGACATATAAAACTACAATTTGTTGCCTTGCAATTTGTAACATTTTCTTTTACTCTATGCTTCATTTTATTTTTACTTGATATATTTAGAGAAAAATAACAATATTTTTGATGCAGCTTGTCCGATTCACATTCAACTTAAAAATGACATGATTTTATAAAAAAAAAATAAATTAACAAAAACTGATACTGCTATATAATAATAAGATGTGTAAGATGTGTTGGACCGTAATTTCAAAATTCATAGATATTTCGTGTTAAAAAACAGCAAACAAAAAAATGACAAATTTAAAAAACAATTAAATAATGTACATATAGACATTTGTATTTTTGTAAACTATGTTTATTGCAATCATCAAGCAAATTTTTAATGAACTCTATTGTTTGTGATTATTAGAATTGCTTCGAAGGACCAAAGTGATAAGAGTGCGACCGTTTTGCTTGGGATTTATTCCAGAACTTGAAAACTACAAAATTGTGTCTACCGGTACCGACTAAATGGGGTGGGTGGGACACACCCTCACCTCTCACAACCCCAGGTACCTGCTTAAGATTATTGGATATGGAAATGTCCAACATCTACATTACTACATATTTATTCTAACGCAAAAATTGAAATCTGTTTCATGAATTTAAATCTTATTATTGTATCGCAATTTCCTTAAAGTCAAAAATAAAAAGGAAGTCTGTTAGTTCGAATTTTATAAAACCATGTACGGTTATTTTTAGAAAGTTAATATAAACCAGAAGAGTTGGAAAAAAAGGTTGTTAATATTCACTATATATATATATATATCAAGTAAAATTAATAAAAAGAAATATTGTGTCAAACGAAACTTTCAGGAAAACAAATGCATGGTTAAAAAATTTTGTAAGTTATAAGCAAACAAAAAGCACAGTTTTATGTATGGCGATGCACTGCCAAGTTAAACATTAATAATATCTTTTAGATTAATGTCGAAAGCTGAATGATTACTTACTTTAATTTCATTAAAAACTCTGTGTTTGGCGTCTGTTACGATTTCAAAATTTTCAAATTACAATTCTGAAGGAATTCTACAAACAACTTCAACTTGTTGTACTAAGTTTTTTGTGTATGCATTTAGTACTCATACACCTCCGAATGCTAAATCATTACTTTTGATTTCGAAGGCGAACACGTCAAAATGTTTTACGTGGTTTTCGAGTAGTGAGTAGTGTTTTCTATGATTTGGGACATTTTTGGTCGGAGGTGGAAACGACCTAAACACAAGCACAAACCTTAGATCATATAATAATATTATATGATCTAAGGCACAAACACACGCAATAGTTCGACAAAATTTTCACCAGATGGTGCTGTTGTTTAATGCAATTTAAAGTCCCTAAATATATATTATAAAGTACCGGAATCATCCACCAGTTTTTTGTGTTTTTATGTAAATTAAGGTCTTGCGAACAACATCAATTGAAATTTTAGAAACTATGTATCAGTTGTTAAATATTGCAGCGTTTTTTGGCGGAGTATTAAATAAATAAATAACTAAAAATATGTATTTATTTATTTACAGGATACCTATTGATGCAGAACTTTGTGTCTCGATCAGTTAACAATGCAATTTCATGTCTGTTGTTATGTTGTTTATCTCGCAAAACATAATTTACTTCACATAATATAATAATATAATACATATTATAAAGCAATAAAAAAACAACTTATTGACAATGAATTTTTTTTAAACAGCTGATGTGTGTTGCCGCATAAAATGTAAAATTTAATAAGTAAAAAAAAAGTAAAAACCAAGTTTTAGAAGATTTCATTTTAAAAACAAATCTAAACCAAATGCACCAAAATCATGTTTATAAATTTTAAATAGGATTTTATTGTTGCAGAAAGTTATACGTTTTCCTCATAGTTTCCAATGCATTCTAATTTGACCATAAAACACTTTTTACAAGTTAAATATATTTACGTGTATCTTACAATTAGTGCAGTTGCTTACAACTTATGCTTGAAAAATTTTATATAAGGAGAGCGGACAGTCCGAACGGGTACACTAAAATAAATCATTGATAATAAATCGGGCGTATCTACTAAACCATTCACTAATTTAAAGATAAACCAGAATTTATGATAAATTCTACGATTTTCTAAATTACTAATTGGTACATAACTAGCAACCAGATTAGTACTCTCTAAAATAATGTTTTATAACCCGAGTCCGAGTGTATACATTAAATATTTAAGAAAATTGTTTTGCACAGCTTCAAAACGTTTGATGTGGGAAGAAAAAAACGGTGACCAAATAAGAGTGTTATATTCTAATAAGAATCTTACCAGAGAATTAAATAATAGGACTAAGACACGTACATCACTGAAATCAGTAGACCACCTTTTGAGGTAACTTAACATTTTCCTGCCTTTAGAAATTATTGTATGGACAATGAAAACTTAACTTAGAATCTAGTAAACCACCAAAATTTTTCATTTCGTTGACTACAGACTGTCAAGTACCACATAAAATATAAGAACATGGAGATGAAGCAAATTTCCTGCTAAAACAAATAATACATTTACCTAAATTGAGTGACATATCATTAATTTTGCATCATTTTCAATTTTAATTATATCGGATTGTCGGACCGCAGTATCACTAAGTGTGCGTATGCTCTTAAACAATTTTCGGTCATCTGCGTAGAGAAGCGTATCCGATGTAATATTCGAAGCAGTATCGTTATGAAGATATTAAACAGAAGTGGGCCAATGACTGAACCTTGCGGAACACCTGAAGTAACTAGATAATCATTTGAATTGACTCCATATAAACGTACACAATGATATCGGTCTAATAAATATGTTTTAAGCCATGACAGAAGAGGATCACAAAGTCCGTACAAATGTAGGTTTTTTAAAAGTATAAAATTATTGACAGTGTCAAATGCCTTCCTGAAGTCTGTGTAAACAACATGAACATCTAAGTTATTTTCAAAGGCATCGAAAACATAATTAGCAAAAGTAAAAATATTGATTAAGGTTGATCGTTTTGAAAAAAATCCATGCTGACATGGAGTTACCACAGTTTTAAATTTCTCAAACATTTGAGAAGCTACAATGATTTCAAAATTTTTTGACGGAGTACACTGCAAACTTATAGGTATGTCTATAATTTTTTATTTGAACATTTAAACTTTAAATACCCGTTTTAAAAATAGGAATTATAAATGCTGATCTACAGAGAGTCGGAAACTGCCAGGATTAATAAATCGATTAGAGATTTACCGCATCTCTTAAAAAAGATTGTGGGAGTCCATCAGGTCCTGGACAGTTTTTGTTTTCAAGGTTTTCTAGCGCACTGAAAACGAAGGAGCTCTCAATTACGATATTGAGAGGTTGATCTACAGGAAAGTTGATATTGTCAAAATTGATGTTCTTATTACTAGTAAATACTGAAAAAAATGTCTAGCAAAGCACTCTACGATTTTCTCAGCACCACACATTTCTCGTAAATGATATTTAAAAGCGACCGTAGGCGCTGTACTGGATTATGTGAAAAATGTTCGAATAGACCGGTTTTTGACGTTGGTTTTTCGTTCTTTTGTCTTCACCCAGGATCCCAGGAACGAACGGCTATCAAGTCAAAAATCTTAAATGGCAGTATAGGTCATCTAACATCTTGTTTGGAAGTCCTATTAATTCCCTTTCTAACAATGTTTGAATTTTTAAATGCTGTTGCTTGGTTCGCGAGATACAGCATTGCAAAGGATGTGTACTGTTGCTGCCTTGTTGTTGTTTTTTTTTACTTCTGACAACGCTTTCGATGACCAAAAATGGACATGATACCGCTGATATCAGCATTCCCCTTGAGTTAAAAATCGACCTGTTCGAGCATTTTTCACATAATCATGTACAGCGCCCACGGTCCCGTCTGTTTCGTTTCATTTGGGCCACCCTGTATATTAATTGTATTAAAGACCCTAGATACCTACATAAAGAACAGCACTGTAGCAATGTATTAAAAAGAGATGATATGATTTTTGCCCAAAAATGGCATCGATATGTCAGCTGCTTTGTAAAATCTCAGGTATCGTCAAAGAATTTGACGTGGTTAGTTAGTTGTTAGGTGGTTTCATGAATAAATCTCATTAAAAAATTGGTTATCTGCTTTATAAAAATGTCCGGTTGTATATTAGGATGTAAACGCAATAGTGCAATCGGTACAAGATTATTTTGTTTACAAAGTGGTGAGAAAAAAATATAATAATATAAATAAAAAAACTTTCTACATAATGTTTAATGCCGCACCGTCATATTCTCCAGTACCAAAGCCGTACTATTTATTTGAATTAAATTCATTTTTTCATAAATTCGCAGTTGTAATAAATGTAAATAAAAAATAATTACGCATTGAAACATGATAGAAATCATTTCTTATAATATGTTCCAATTACAATAATGTCTAACAATTAGGTACATTAATTAAATTTGATGTAATCTGAATTTCAACTGACGATGACGTTTCTGAAATAGAATTAGTTAATCTGGATTTCAGGTGATGCTTTCTGAAATAGAACTGATTAATCTGAATTACAATTTATATCATTTGAAATCAACTTCATATTCTACAAAATACAATTGGCAATGGTGTAGACCACAATTTCAAGTTGGATTCTTACTGTTTTGAAACTGTTTTGAAACTGGATACCATTCAAATTTGCAATAATTTGAAGTTGGTGGGTAGTTTTTCCAGAAAATGGCGGATGATTGCGGTACTTTATGATATATAACTAGGGACTTTAAATTGCATTAATGATATATAACTAGGGACTTTAAATTGCATTAATGATATATAACTAGTGACTTTAAATTGCATTAAATAACAGCACCATCTGGTGAAAATTTTGTCGAACTATTGCGTGTCTTTGTGCTTGTGTTTAGGTAGTTTCCACCTCCGACTAAAAATGCGCCAAATCATAGAAAACACCACTCACTACTCTAAAACCACGTAAAACGTTTTGACATGTTCGCCTTCGATATCGAAAGTAATGATTTAGCATTCAGAGGTGTATGAGTACTAAATGCATACACAAAAAACTTAGTACAAGTTGAAGTTGTATGTAGAATTCCTTCAGAACTGTAATTTGAAAATTTTGAAATCGTAACAGACGCTAAACACAGAGTTTTTAATAAAATTAAAATAATCATTCAGTTTTCGACATTAATCTCAAAGATATTAATCTTTAACTTGGCAATGCATCGCCATACATAAAACTGTACTTTTTGCTTGCTTATAACTTACAAAAATTTTTTAAGCATGCATTTGTTTTACTGGAAGTTTCGTTCGACACACATATTTCTTTTTATTAATTTTATGTGATATATCTATAAGTATAGTAAATATTAACAACTTTTTTCCTGCAACTCGTCTGGTTTATAATAATTTTCCAAAAATAACGGTACATGGTTTTATAAAATTTGAACCAACAGGCTTTCTTCTTTATTTTTGACTCTAAGGAAATTACGATATAATAATAACATTCATGAAACAGATTTCAATTTTAGTGTCAAAAAAATCAACAAACAAAAAAAATATGAATTTAACAAAAAAGTGTACAAAGACATTTGCATTTTTGTAAATTGTAAATATGTTTGCTTCAGTATTAACACAAATTTTTGATGAAGTGTAAATTACAATTATGATTTTCACTAATACCTAGGTAATTTTCTTAATAGAGGAAATTCGTTTCTTTTTGAATACTATTTAAATCCACTGTGTTCTTTATACGTACACTATTTAATTTAATACAAACACTAATGGTAAATACTAAAAAGTGATTTTCTATATGAATATAAACACGAGGAAGACGTTAAATTATGTTAAGCGAATTGCGATTGAAAAATTGCAATTCAGATTTTGTTATTTCTTGTGTTGAGAAATCCTTGTCAAAATATTGCTTTCGTGAATGACCTTACAAATTCCTTTGATTAAATTGCAATAAACAATAATACTTCGCATCTCGGCCAATTGCATCCAAGCGCCGCGTCTATGTAATTAGAAAGATAGTGATATCAACAGGAGCATAAAAAATTGGCTATACCTATTACTGAAAATCATCATTGTAGTAACGGAACATCCTTATTAAAGGAATGGATTAAGAAATATAGTAACGTTCCATCAACATTTGCAGCTTTTGCAAATAAATCGCCAAAATTACCCTGCGAATGTTTTTTTTTCAATAAATAAAACAACAACAAATTACTTGACAACGACATAATTATGTGTGTTAGACATGTAAAGTAAATTGTAAAATACAACTGTGAGTCTTTTAATGAAAGCTTGAAACCAACTTACGCAAACATACATACAATTGTAAAGCGACCCCTAGACGCAGATGCAAGTTTGTCAGATTTGTATGTACAAACAACTTCTACATACAAAAGTTGCACCTATATGTATCAGCTTTGTTCTAAATATGATTGTGCAATCAAAATCATCCAAACTTCTTGGGAATATTTGGTTTAATGTAGGGACGTAACCTGTTGAGGACTAAATGTGAGAAGTTTGAGATATATATCGTGTACCTAAATGCTACCTACTACTGATCGCTGCAAACAAACGTGTATCAAGTCTTTGTACAATCATGTTTGCTGGTCTGGTTTTAAAGCAAGTTGTAACAATATTGTGCGTACGAAGATTTCTGTAACACTAGTTGATTCGATTTGTATCGACCCTAGACGTTATTATTAGTAATTTGAATCATTATAATTAATATAATAAAAGATATTGTGTGTTCCGGTTTACTGCCATGTCAAGAGAAAAAATGCTGCTGTTATAATTCTTGTTTTATTGCAAGAAGAAAATCAGAAAACACGCATCTGGTGCAAAGAGTAGTATAACAAAAAACAACAGTTTCCTCATATGCGTTTACTGAATGAGCAGCGGGTGTCGTCAAAAGCCGATCTACAAAATTTTTTACGTATGGACGAAGACCATTTTGATTGGTTGCTAAAGCAAGTTGCACCATGTTTAATGTTAAATGATCATGTCTTTGTTTGGCTCTGGCTATATTTCTTTTATTTTATTAATTAATATTTTATGTGCTTGATTTCTCAAATTGCGATTTGTATATTCTTTGCTTTTAATTTTCCTAAGACATGGCAAAGACCTATACTCCTCGATGAATTCTTCCATAAATTGTTTTGAATAATTTCGTAAATCACTCATTCTTTCGTATGTTAAAGAACTTTCATATTACAACTGCCGATGATCGTAATTGCCGAGTCTTTCGATATACACGCAAATATATCTGCAGTGAACAGTGGTTACCCGCGTCCTTCCCGAAGTCCTCACCCCATAAAAAACGCATTGAAAATCAAAACTTGCAGATTCTTCAAACAATGTTTGTGTGATAAGTTTGCACATACATAATCTTAAACTAGACGTAATTTTTCGTATGCACAAACAGATTTGTCCAAACATATATGCTGATTTATTGTAACATGTAGTCTGATACCATGTTGAGCTATAATATCACGATCAAACATGTATAAAATTACTTTGACTTGATTGAAAAAATCTGTTTGTACAAACAATTTATAGAAACATTTTATTATGTGTAGGGACGATTTATCTAAGCACATACAATTAACTCAAACTATTAAGTCATATTTGTTGTAACATGTAGTGCTGTAGTTATTTTGTATGTCCATTTTGTTGGTACATACAAATACAGCAAACTTGTTTTTACGTCTAAGGGATCCATAACAAAATAATATATTAAAATTGACCCCAAATTCGTTAGTGAACGAACATGGCGGAACTTCGAACGCTGTAAAAAATGTTTGAAGTGAAAGATGTAAACAGCGACGAAGGACATATTATGGATGTTGCAAGTATGTATACACGCACACTGCGACGGATGTAACTGCATTCATTCATTGAATGATCGAAAATCAAAATATTGGTATTGGTTAACTTTCCTTTAATACTCGCGTTAAATCAAATTGTATAAAAAAGACAAACTTTCTCTGCTACAAAATATGTAGTAATATAGAGTTCATTAAAAATTTGCTTGATGATTGCAATAAACATAGTTTACAAAAATACAAATGTCTATATGTACATTATTTAATTGTTTTTAAATTTGTCATTTTTTTTATTGCTCTTTTTTAACACGAAATATCCATGAATTTTGAAATTACGGTCCAACAAATCTTATTATTATATAGCAGAATCAGTTTTTGTTAATTTGGTTTTTTATAAAACATGTATTTCTTTCTTGAAAGTTGAATGTGAATCAGACAATCTGTAACAAAAATGTTGTTATTTTTCTCTAAATATCAAGTAAAATATATGTATAAAATGAAGCATACAGTAAAAGAAAATGTTACAAATTGCAAAGCAACAAATTGCAGTTGTATGTATCTGTCTTATAAGATACATAGCTAAGTTAAAATAGTTGATGAACATAAAAGAAAAATGCATATCTAAAAATGCTAAACAAGACAAATTTAATAATTACTAGCTACCTGATGATTACGCTGGAAATAGTAATATACATTTTTTTTTGCGGCTCTATTATATTCCACTAAAGTTCAGAGATTATTTTGAATTTGACTACTCATCAGTTTTGTTTATGTGGTTATCAAGTTATTTGTCTCGAATACTTATAAGATACAAGTAAATGAATAATTTGTTTTCTATTTGTCATGGCTACTCTTCTTTATCTGTCTGTCCGACAAAGGTTGTAATTATTTTAATGCAACACCGACTCATCAATACACAAGATAAACAAAATGTCAAAAACTTGAAAATGTAAATTTAATCATTTTGCCCTAAAATGAATTTGTTTCCAAATAGAAATAAATGGGTATATTGTCGTTAAAATGTTCTTGTTGTACCTACTAACTTTAAAGAAATCGACTTTGCAAAATATTTAGTGAGACTTTAAAACACTGAAATATTTTGCTCGTAGTTTTAAAATTAAAACAAAAAGAAATAAATGATTGAACGAAATTACTGAGAACCTTAAGCTTGTTGTGTTCTTGTTAAAAAAATTTCACGATGTTAATGTCATACATTGTATGTGCGTGTATTGAATCGTCACATAAGTCTTCATTTAAAATATTTAAAAATTCATACCAGTATCTTATGATGTTTCGCAAAACATAAAAATATCTACACTTGCTGCAAAAATCTATTGCATGACCATATTCGAACTGTATTTTAAATTTGAAAAATTTTTTTAGTATCTAACATAATTAAATAACTAGGTATTTCTTAATACAACGAAAAAACATGTTGCATGCCAAAATCAAGTGAAATATGTGAGATATAAATAAAAGTTTGCCAGTTAACATATGTACCAACAATGTTCATTTTCTCGTTATAAAACCCGACCAAATAATAGATGGGCGGCAAAAGTAAGTTAACACATATCCGGGCGAACTCCTCAGCAAGGCTTCCACCCTGCAGTGTGGTGGCGTTCTTCAAACCCATAGATCTGGTAAATGCGCTTTAGATTTACTCCACCGGTACATGTCACAGTGTACATATATACGAAAACCAGCTGGTACTATATGACAGGAGGTAGAAACATTCCAAACACATTTTCAACTTTTGCATAAAAAAAAATATAGTATATTATATCTAATAATAAATTCTTGTTTAGCTTCAAAATAAATAAATAAAACTTGTCTATGTGTCGCGTCGCCGCCGCCATCGTCCGCCTGCCGCCCACGCGCCGTTCGCCCGGGTCCCGCCGCCGCCCTCGTGCCGTTCGCCCGGATCCCGCCGCCGCCGCCCGCGTCCCGTCGCCGCCGCCCACCTCCCGCCGCCGCCACCCGCCCGCCCGCCGCGTTCGCGTACCGCTAGGATTTCAGAAGGTGAAAGCGCTAGCATTTAGACCAGCAATGGACCAGCGAAGATTTATGACCCGCTTGGATTTCAGACCCGCTAGGATTTACCACACCTCGAATACTTAAGGACCGCTACTAATTAAGGGTAATTAATTATCGATTAAATCTCATTTAATATTCACGCTAATGATTAAAACCCTCTAATAAAATTAATTCCCCATTCTAAAGAGGTATACAAAATTGCAATTACCATTGTATCGAGCTTGTGCCCCTTTCCTTAGGTGTTCCGAATAATCATTTAAGAAGTGAAAGCGCTAGTCTTTTAAACCCGCTAGCATTTTACACCGCTTGGATTTACACGCACCCCGAATAATCGTTGAGCGAGGGTAGTATCGGCATTTATGACCGCTAGGATTTCGGAAGGTGAAAGCGCTAGCATTTTGACCAGCAATGGACCAGCGAAGAATTACGACCCGCTTGGATTTGAGACCCGCTAGGATTTACCATACCTCGAATACTTAAGGACCGCTACTAATTAAGGGTAATTAATTATCGATTAAATCTCATTTAATATCCACGATAATGATTAAAACCCTCTAATAAATTAATTCCCGAATCTAATTAAGGCCTAAACACACGTATTAAACATACTCCCGTAATTAAAATCGAATTTAATCGATAATTAATTATGCATTAATTAACTCTAATTACTAGCGGTCCTTAATTACTAGCGGGTCTCAAATCCTAGCGGTTTTTTCAAGGTCGCTCAAATCCTAGCGGTTTTTCAAGGTCACACTAATGGGTCGCTGTTACTACTCACTCAGATACCCTACGGGCTCGGAAAGTGCAACGAAACCATCAAATTTTAGCTAGAAACTGTATTTTTGTCGATTTTTATTGAATTTGAACTATATTTCAACGATTTTTGATGGTTCTGAGCCACCAAACACACTTAAAGCATGCAGAATCGACTCAGAATAGGAAAAGGAGACGTTTAGGTCAATTTTATGCATTCTGGCGTTCGTAGATACAAGAAAACTGTTAAAATTCTTCAGAAACGTCACTTTTGAAGTGTTTTCTTGTACTTTTAAGCCACTCAGATACCCTACGGGCTCGGAAAGTGCAACGAAACCATCAAATTTTAGCTAGAAACTGTATTTTTGTCGATTTTTATTGAATTTGAACTATATTTCAACGATTTTTGATGGTTCTGAGCCACCAAACACACTTAAAGCATGCAGAATCGACTCAGAATAGGAAAAGGAGACGTTTAGGTCAATTTTATGCATTCTGGCGTTCGTAGATACAAGAAAACTGTTAAAATTCTACAGAAACGTCACTTTTGAAGTGTTTTCTTGTACTTTTAAGCCACTCAGATACCCTGCGGGCTCGGAAAGTGCAACGAAACCATCAAATTTTAGCTAGAAACTGTATTTTTGTCGATTTTTATTGAATTTGAACTATATTTCAACGATTTTTGATGGTTCTGAGCCACCAAACACACTTAAAGCATGCAGAATCGACTCAGAATAGGGAAAGGAGACGTTTAGGTCAATTTTGTGCATTCTGGCGTTCGCAGATACAGGAAAACTGTTAAAATTCTTCAGAAACGTCACTTTTGAAGTGTTTTCTTGTAATTTTAAGCCACTCAGATACCCTACGGGCTCGGAAAGTGCAACGAAACCATCAAATTTTAGCTAGAAACTGTATTTTTGTACGATTTTTATTAAATTTGAACTATATTTCAACGATTTTTGATGGTTCTGAGCCACCAAACACACTTAAAGCATGCAGAATCGACTCAGAATAGGAAAAGGAGACGTTTAGGTCAATTTTATGCATTCTGGCGTTCGTAGATACAAGAAAACTGTTAAAATTCTTCAGAAACGTCACTTTTGAAGTGTTTTCTTGTACTTTTAAACCAGTCAGATACCCTGCGGGCTCGGAAAGTGCAACGAAACCATCAAATTTTAGCTAGAAACTATATTTTTGTCGATTTTTATTGAATTTGAACTATATTTCAACGATTTTTGATGGTTCTGAGCCACCAAACACACTTAAAGCATGCAGAATCGACTCAGAATAGGAAAAGGAGACGTTTAGGTCAATTTTATGCATTCTGGCGTTCGTAGATACAAGAAAACTGTTAAAATTCTTCAGAAACGTCACTTTTGAAGTGTTTTCTTGTACTTTTAAGCCAATCAGATACCCAACGGGCTCGGAAAGTGCAACGAAACCATCAAATTTTAGCTAGAAACAGTATTTTTGTCGATTTTTATTGAATTTGAACTATATTTCAACGATTTTTGATGGTTCTGAGCCACCAAACACACTTAAAGCATGCAGAATCGACTCAGAATAGGAAAAGGAGACGTTTAGGTCAATTTTATGCATTCTGGCGTTCGTAGATACAAGAAAACTGTTAAAATTCTTCTGAAACATCACTTTTGAAGTGTTTTCTTGTACTTTTAAGCAACTCAGATACCCAACAGGCTCGGAAAGTGCAACGAAACCCTCAAATTTTAGCTAGAAACTGTATTTTTGTCGATTTTTATTGAATTTGAACTATATTTCAACGATTTTTGATGGTTCTGAGCCACCAAACACACTTAAAGCATGCAGAATCGACTCAGAATAGGAAAAGGAGACGTTTAGGTCAATTTTATGCATTCTGGCGTTCGTAGATACAAGAAAACTGTTAAAATTCTTCAGAAACTTCACTTTTGAAGTGTTTTCTTGTACTTTTAAGCCACTCAGATACCGTGCGGGCTCGGAAAGTGCAACGAAACCATCAAATTTTAGCTAGAAACTGTATTTTTGTCGATTTTTATTGAATTTGACTATATTTCAACGATTTTTGATGGTTCTGAGCCACCAAACACACTTAAAGCATGCAGAATCGACTCAGAATAGGAAAAGGAGATGTTTAGGTCAATTTTATGCATTCTGGCGTTCGTAGATACAAGAAAACTGTTAAAATTCTTCAGAAACGTCACTTTTGAAGTGTTTTCTTGTACTTTTAAGCCACTCAGATAACCTACGGGCTCGGAAAGTGCAAGGAAACCATCAAATTTTAGCTAGAAACTGTATTTTTGTCGATTTTTATTGAATTTGAACTATATTTCAACGATTTTTGATGGTTCTGAGCCACCAAACACACTTAAAGCATGCAGAATCGACTCAGAATAGGAAAAGGAGACGTTTAGGTCAATTTTATGCATTCTGGCGTTCGTAGATACAAGAAAACTGTTAAGATTCTTCAGAAACGTCACTTTTGGAGTGTTTTCTTGTACTTTTAAGCCACTCAGATACCCTACGGGCTCGGAAAGTGCGACGAAACCATCAAATTTTAGCTAGAAACTGTATTTTTGTCGATTTTTATTGAATTTGAACTATATTTCAACGATTTTTGATGGTTCTGAGCCACCAAACACACTTAAAGCATGCAGAATCGACTCAGAATAGGAAAAGGAGACGTTTAGGTCAATTTTATGCATTCTGGCGTTCGTAGATACAAGAAAACTGTTAAAATTCTTCAGAAACGTCACTTTTGAAGTGTTTTCTTGTACTTTTAAGCCACTCAGATACCCTACGGGCTCGGAAAGTGCAACGAAACCATCAAATTTTAGCTAGAAACTGTATTTTTGTCGATTTTTATTGAATTTGAACTATATTTCAAAGATTTTTGATGGTTCTGAGCCACCAAACACACTTAAAGCATGCAGAATCGACTCAGAATAGGAAAAGGAGACGTTTAGGTCAATTTTATGCATTCTGGCTTTCGTAGATACAAGAAAACTGTTAAAATTCTTCAGAAACGTCACTTTTGAAGTGTTTTCTTGTACTTTTAAGCCACTCAGATACCCTACGGGCTCGGAAAGTGCAACGAAACCATCAAATTTTAGCTAGAAACTGTATTTTTGTCGATTTTTATTGAATTTGAACTATATTTCAACGATTTTTGATAGTTCTGAGCCACCAAACACACTTAAAGCATGCAGAATCGACTCAGAATAGGAAAAGGAGACGTTTAGGTCAATTTTATGCATTCTGGCGTTCGTAGATACAAGAAAACTGTTAAAATTCTTCAGAAACGTCACTTTTGGAGTGTTTTCTTGAACTTTTAAGCCACTCAGATACCCTACGGGCTCGGAAAGTGCAACGAAACCATCAAATTTTAGCTAGAAACTGTATTTTTGTCGATTTTTATTGAATTTGAACTGTATTTCAACGATTTTTGATGGTTCTGATCCACCAAACACACTTAAAGCATGCAGAATCGACTCAGAATAGGAAAAGGAGACGTTTAGGTCAATTTTATGCATTCTGGCGTTCGTAGATACAAGAAAACTGTTAAAATTCTTCAGAAACGTCACTTTTGAAGTGTTTTCTTGTACTTTTAAGCCACTCAGATACCCTACGGGCTCGGAAAGAGCAACGAAACCATCAAATTTTAGCTAGAAACTGTATTTTTGTCGATTTTTATTGAATTTGAACTATATTTCAACGATTTTTTATGGTTCTGAGCCACCAAACACACTTAAAGCATGCAGAATCGACTCAGAATAGGAAAAGGAGACGTTTAGGTCAATTTTATGCATTCTGGCGTTCGTAGATACAAGAAAACTGTTAAAATTCTTCAGAAACTTCACTTTTGAAGTGTTTTCTTG